>NC_038243.2:6857939-7103444 GCF_000004515.6 Glycine max | reverse complement strand
CCTATGATGCAAAATTTCCATTCCTAAGTTCATACCTGATTAAACAAACCACCAAATTTATTTTTCAAAGACATCACTTTTGCAAGACCCTTTTCTAAAACCGATGGGAATTGCAATAGTCTGAGTGTATGGCCAGTGGGAGCAGTATCAAATACAATAACAGAATAATCCATTGTCTGCACCAATCTGCAAAATTATTATAGATCAAAGCACACAGTGAATAAAAGATAAAATTAAGTGGAAAAGTGACATTTCAATGAAAAATAAAGAAATGGGAATACCACATACTTGGTTAACAGATTTCTTGACGAACCAACCATGGTTAAGCATGTTTTGCAAATCAATAAATATATAAAAAAAAAATCTGCATAGCTTAGTTGATACAAATTATGCTTCCAACTTTAGATTTTGAGATTACCGCATTTTGATTCATTGGAACCTAACCTTAGACATAAGTTGTTTTAAAAGCAAATAGGCTCACCCTTTTCTTGTATACAAACCAACAGTCACCTAGAAGATTTTATGTTTGCTTTGACCTTAGACCAATGATCAAGTATGAACTATAAAGGTAACATGCACGTGATGGGAGTGATGCCATCTCATCAAGTATATGCCTACAGGATACTGTAGATTTAATTTACTTATGAATCTGTGAGAACTCATCATTTGCTATTGCTAGACAGGGTTTCAGAAGGATTTTTCAGAAACCAACAGTAAAGCCTCAAGAATGGTCTAAACTCTAAAGGCCGCTGGTAGCAGGCTATCTCGAAAACATATCTCCACAAATTTACACAGACGACGAAATTGAAAATAAATCTTTCCTTTTGCTTGCCCAGCTTAAGTGACACAAGGATCCTGAAGAAACAGCTTAAGAACTACAACCTAAATCAGGATATTTACTATATCACTGGCAGAGGAGGCAACCAAATAGGTCTCCACGAGGACAGCTAACTAAAGTAAAGCATATTTACTATATCACTGGCAGAGGAGGCAACCAAATAGGTCTCCACGAGGACAGCTAACTAAAGTAAAGCATGTTTCTTTCAACAAATTAGAAACATACACACACACAAATTGTGCAGTTCACGTGAAAAATATACAACTAAACACAACAATCTTTCCCCTTATTACCCAAGTTCCTATTTTCAGGATTCAGATCTCAAAAATTGTTTCCCCAAGGGTTTTCTAAAATAATGATAATATGTTCATACCTTCACATATCATACACTCTATCAACACTTGTAATTTCCCTTAATCTTTCCCTATCGCATCATATCTACAGTTTCTCTCTTCTTTCCCTTTATCTTTCTAAGTATTAATTAGGGTAGTGGCATCCATTGATAATTTTCCTATTCAAAAACACTGATAACAATTCTGATTGATTGATTAAATACAATAATCACCAATCCATAATCAACCATCATTCCTCTTTGCTCACTTCAAACCCAAACCAATCCACTGGCCCAGTCACAAACATTAATTACACACCCCCAAAACAAGTTAAGCAATATTGAATTGTCACAGTTAACAGCTTCCACGTTTCTAAAGCCAAATTGTCACTTTTTTTCCCTTTATAACTGGCTTCCAAGCATGCACTACATACAATCACCAGTCCATACCTACCGACCATCCATCATTCCCCTTTCTCTCTCGCACACCTCAAACCTAAATCTATCAGCTTTACAAATCTTATCGCAAACATTACACACAGGAATCAAAAACAAGTTGAGCAAGACTTGAGAGCATGTTTGGATGTCCGTTCAAAAAGCGGTGCATGAATTCCAAGGTAAATCTAATGATTCACAAACTCCGTTTTGGTAAAGGAAGGGATCTGGATGCTTTAGCAAAACCTCATTTTGTCCCCAAAAGTCCGTTTGCAACAATAAAACAAACATGCACTACACTGAATTGTTAGTTGTCATGGTATTCTTACTTCAACATCTCAGCAAAGCTCATGGCCTCATCAATCCCGGGAATCGCGCCGGCGAGCTCGGAGAACAAGGAGTCCATCCCATCAGCGCCACCCATGTCCTCATGCTCAACAGTAGGATCCACCTCCTACAATAAGACATCACAATATGCAATAACAACAAGACAAAACAATTGAATGAGAAAATAAAAGCAAAGCAATCCCTAAAAGTGAAAGTGAAGAGTACTACCATGGCGTAGAGGTTGGAAAAGCCATTGACGAGAGTGGGGGTTTTGGTGAAACGCTGCTGGAAGGCGTCGCTGAGGTTGTGGGCGGGGTCGGTGGAGATGATGAGGACGGAGGAGCGAACGGTGGCGAGGAGAATGGAGAGGATTGAACTGCATGTCGTTTTGCCGACGCCGCCTTTGCCACCAACGAAGATCCACTTCAGAGTCTCCTGTTCCAGAACGTTCTGCACCGTTCCCTCCACTTGATCTCCCATTCCCTCTCTCTCTCTCTCTCTCTTTGATTGATCAATCAATCAATCACAAACCTAACTGCGCGGATTCAGATACTCACAAACACAACAAAACACCACCACGCACAACCCTTTATTTATTCACCCAAAAAGAAAAATATATTTTGCAGAACCACGATGATGTGACGCTGGTTTCTTCCTTTTTCTTCTTCTTCTTTTGTGTTTCTCCTTGGATTTCAACTTTCAACGACCTGCGAATTTGGGTTCAGATTGTTTTTTTCTCCAGAGTAAGCAACGAATCCAAATCTTGATCTCATCAATTACTCGAATATACTGTGTTTTTTTTTCCCCTGGTTTAATTGTTTTCAAATCAGTTAACTTTTCCTTTTCAATCAAACAAAAAAAAATTGTGAGCAATTTACTGTTGAAACAAAAAAAGTACAATTCAAATAGTACTATTTAAGTTTCATTATTATGACTGTTTTTTAATGATATTATTATGATTATTTTTTTATGATAATGAAGAGCATATAAAAAAGAATGTTTAAAAAAATTATTTTTTAAAAAAATCAAATGACAAATATGCCATTATTTCAACATTTCAAAATTAAATTATTTTCTTACAGCAAGGCAAAATTAAATTTAATTCGAATTCAGTGGTAATGTAAAAACAAACTACGTTGTTATCTAATAATTTGATTATAATACATGACAATACTATTGACTTTTGTTACAAGAGTTTAATGATGAAACACTTTCCTAATTTTTATATTATCATTCAATTATAAATTATGATTAATATAATTTTAAGATAATTATATAAAAAATAATAAATTTATCATAAATAATAATTTATAATTGGATGACAGTTAAATTATATTTTTATCATTTATCTTATTTTTGTTATGTTTATTTTTTATCTTTTAAAAAATTATTTTAATTATTTATCTATTTAATTAAAATCATTTTAAAAAAAATTAAAATATAGATTTTAAGAGAGATCAAGTTAAACAAAAATAAATAAGATAAAAACTAAAAAAATCATTTAATTATGGATGATAATTTTATATTATTTCAACTTTCTTTCTCTTGTTGTCATGCACAAATTTCAAATAAAAGTGTAACTAACTATTTTTTTTTTCAATTAATTAAATGGTGTGTGAGTGTTAAATTTTCTGAAAAATAAAAAAGGTATAATTGGGTCGGGCTGCGGGAGGATTCAATTTTAAGGTGGGGTTTTCCGGTTGACATTTCTAAATTTACTAAGTATACTCGTTTCCTTCTTTTTGGTATGTAAATTAAGGCCAAATGATCATTTGGAGTCATTTTTTTTTCAAATTTACCATTTGGGGATAAAATTTAAATTAATACTTCGAAAGGGGTAAGTCGTAACATATGTTATGACTTTTTTTTACATTGAAATCATAAAAAAATTACGACTTTAATTTTTTTTACAAACGACTTTAAAGTTATAAGATTTTTTTTCATACAACTTTAAAATCGTAAAGTTTTTTTTATATGACTTTAAAGTTGTTAAGATTTTTTTATTAAAGTCGTAATTATTTTATGCTTGGAACAAGTGCCCAAAGGAGAATGAGTCGGTACTAATTTTTCCAATAATGGATGGATTGGAATAGCATCCAAATTTAAGGAGTTAACGGAAAAGAGTTATCACAAAACAAAGTTTAAGAACAAGTTTGATAACCTTAGAATAGAATGACGAGTTTGGTATAAACTATTTGGTAAATATGTCCAAGATGCTTGAATCTTTAATCATGCCCTCATAACTCCTAACATGAATTTTTCACATCCTTCCCAAGGTATTATTATTTTTTTATCACTATAATTGAATTTCATTCTTGATTAAATTTTATTTATAATATTTTTTACCTTTCTTAATAGGTAAATATTATTTGGTAGATGTTGGCTATCCAACACCAATGGGATATGTTGGTCCTTACATATGTAAACATTACCACCTTCCTAATTTTAGACATAGATCTGAGTTTACAAATAATAATGAAAATTTTAATTATTATCACTCCAGTTTAAGTTTAAGGTGCACCATTGAAAGAACGTTTCGAGTATGAAAGAATAGATTTGTAATCTTACGATCCATGCCTAAGTACAAATTTGAAACATAAATGCAAATAATTTGTACAACAATGACTATATACAATTTTATCAAAAGGAATGTTAAAAAATGATGTTAATTTTACATTGTTATGAAGATGAAAACATAAGCCTTGCCTCATATAATAACTACCAAAATGCATTTAACTTGGACCAAAATGATGTCAATTTTATATTAGGAATTATTTATCATTTTTGTATTTTTTTGTCACAACTTTATAAATACATTGTTATGTTAATTTTCATTGCAAACTTTTATTAAAGAGATGCCTTTTATTTCACAAGCTAATATTTTAATTATTAATTTTTTTATAAAAACTTGTTATAAACCTACGTATTTATTTCAAATTAACAATCATCATATCAATATAATAATAAATAATAAATAATAAATAATAATACATTAGACATGTACAAATAATTAAAACCCATTTTAGTAATTACATGTTTAAAATTAATTTTAATTAAAAGTATCCAAACATCATTTTGTTAAAAAATCAATTTCTGATATTTATTATATAAACAAAAATCACTTATTTTATAATAATTTTATTTAAAATTAATTTTATCAACGGAAACCCAAAATAGGTATTGTACTACAAAATCTTATTTTGTTCTTATTAAAATTTCCACTTATTGTGACTTTGTGTGGTCGTTCGGATTGACACAACCGAGAAGCATCTACGCGACTGGGCTGGTGGGATCTTCCTTTGTAGCTTCAGTCCACCTGTTATTTTAATTTGATTTACATAAAGGGGTAAAGTCGCATATGGTGCAGTTCCCCGCATTATAATCTACACCTAACATTCCGTTCCATCTGGATCTGACGGCCGAAAAACTTTTGTCCACTGTGCAAGACCTACTCAACGTTTGCACGCTAGAAGGCATCACCAAACAAGGTCTGGTGTCATTTGGATGTGTATTTCATATCCTACTCATACTAAAGTCAAACAATTTCTCACTTATTCCTTTTAATTTATCCTTTTTATCTATATTTTTATGTTAAATTTTAATAATAAAAAAATTAAAAAATGTTAATAGTTAGAGGCATACTTGTGAAACCTGATTTGTTCCGGTCTAATCGATATCCGGTGGCCTAACTGGGTCAATTCTACTATTGGATTGATCATACAGTTGATTTGAAATGATCCGACCAAATTCAACTGATTAGGTCACCTGATCTTAGTTGGACCAATCTGACTCAAACGATTCTACAAAAAATAAAATTAAACCACCTCTACAATGACGTTTTAATGTTTTATATTATCAATTGTTATTTTAGATTTTGGAGTATGAATAATTTTTTTTACTCAAATAATGTTAATTATATATTTATATATAATAGATACATATATAATTTTAAATTTTTAATATAAATATATATCGGGTCAATAATCGGATTGAATTTCACAACTATGGTTAGAAGACTAATTTTTTTTCCATTATAATCTTTTATTTTTTAAAATTTATTTTAATATTTTATTTATTTAAATCGATTCAATATAATTCTCTGGATCAATCAATATGTGACACATGGTAGTTCTAGACTAAAAAATAATTTCTCTAAATATACTCACCTCTCAATCCTATTCATCCTTTACCAAACAAATGGTCATTGGAATTGACCTAAAATAACTTTGAAATATAACCATATAGGCAGTTTATCTTCATCTAAAAAGGGATCGATAACTTATCCTGCTAAAAGGGCAGGTTAACGTGGCAAGATAGGTCATGTTTCACAGGGAAATCTAGTGTCTCTGGTATGTATAAACACATTAACCCACATAAAACTCATGCGTATTCAATGGATGTTTCCATCTTTTGGACCCAAACTAGTGAAAAGGACTAAAGGAGTCTTGGGCGACATGCATGAATAAAATCAAGAGAAATATTGTTTTTATTTTTAACGAAAAGAAAGTGCACAAAGGCTTGTATTAAACTATTCTCGTGATTTCTCTCAAATAGACGAGTTTGTCTTTTACTTTATGAGTGGTGATAATAATTTATAAAATTCTCATAAAATATCTCTCATTTTTTTTCTATTTCTCTTATTCGGTCACATTATATCACCAATTATTTATCTAATTCTTATCTTCCTATTTCTCAAATAACCAATTAACACATGTATTCGTGCGGGCTTTTACTGTTCTTTCTCGTACTATAAATCTAATTTGTTGGGGAAAAAGAGAGAAAGCCAGGAAAAAGCATATACTAAAATGAGATGAATTGCATTATGAATTAAATTACACAGAGGCTATTTATACAACTCAAGTTCAGTCTCAACCACTGCCTTATCACACTCAACTAACTAAACAAACTACCAAACTTTACAACTAATATACTGAATTACAACTAACACACCCCCTTAATTCAGAATCTCCATTGGTGAAACACCAAGCTTGTCTCTCAACACTACAAAGCTATTCACCTTTAATCCTTTTATAAAAATATTTGCCAGCTGCATTTCAGTGCTGCAATACCTCAAATCCAACTGTTTCTTGCTCACCTTTTCCCTCAGAAAATGAAATCTAGTCTCAATATGTTTTGATCTTCCATGTGCTACTAGATTCATGGCCAAATTGATAGTAGATTTGTTGTCTACATACAATCTAACTGGCCTCTGAATTTCTACCTTCAATTCTTCAAGCAAGGAGTCAAACCACAAGGCTTGACATCCAGCATAGCAAGTTGCTATGTACTCTGCCTCACATGAGGATAAAGCCACCACTTGCTGTTTCTTGGAACACCAGCTTATTGATGTACCCAGAAACTTGAAAAGATAGCATGTAGTGCTTTTCCTTTCCACCTTGTCTCCGCACCAATTAGAATCTGAGAAGCCAATTAATTCTAAAATTTCCACCTAGTCTGTGAAACCATCTTGATCAGCTTCCTTAGTAAACAAAATACCATAGCTGAGTGTGCCTCTAAGGTATCTCAGAATCCTCTTGGCAGCAGCCCAATGAGAGGCCTTAGGATCATTTGAAAATCTGCTAATTAGACACACTGCAAATGAGATATCTTGTCTTGTATTACAGAGATATCTCAATGACCCTACAACTTGCTTGAATAGGGTGCTATCCACTGATTTTTCTGACTCATCCTTCACTAACTTCAAGCATGGTTCAACTTGAGTGGATGCTGGATTGCAGCTCATCATCTGGAATCTTTTGAGCAGATCAGTTGTATACTTTTGCTGGTGCATGATCATCAACTCATTTGCTTTCTTGAATTCCATTCCTAGAAAATATGACAGCAATCCCAGATCTGTCATTTCGAATTCAAGCTTCAATCTCTCCTTAAATTTCTCTATAGCCAGTGGATTGCTTCCTGTGATCAGCAGATCATCAACATACAGGCACAAAATTATCATGTCTTCTTTGTCATTCTTCCTTACATATATTCCATGTTCCTTTTCACACTTATGGAAGCTTTCTTTTATCAAAAAAGAGTTTATTCTCTTGTTCCAGGCCCTTGGAGCTTGCTTTAGGCCATACAATGCCTTATGCAATCTGAACACTTTATCTTCCTTGCCTTTGATCTCAAAACCAGGAGGTTGTTTAACAAACACCTCCTCTTCCAAGGTACCATTCAGGAAAGCTGACTTTACATCAAGTTGGTATAAGGACCAATGTCTATTGTGGGCTAGTGCTATTACCAACCTTATGGTTTCCAGCCTAGCTACTGGAGCAAATACTTCAGAATAATCCAAACCAGCTCTTTGGAGGAAACCTCTTCCAACTAACCTTACTTTATGCTTGGCTATAGATCCATCTGGCTTTAGTTTCAGCTTGAATACCCACTTCACATCAATGGGAGACTAATTTGAAGGTAGGTCAACAAGATCCCAGATTTGATTTCTTTCAATTGCCCTCAATTCCTCTTCCATTGCAGCCTTCCATTGATCTTGTTGCAGTGCATCTCTGAAATCAATTGGTTCAACATCTGCCAGGAAAGCAAAATGTACAAACTCACTTGCATTCCTCTTTGCTTCTACTTTTTCTTCATCTATAGTTACTGCTGCTTGGCCAAGAATGTTAGGCAACTCCACATGATAGTCTTTAAACTTCAAAGGCAAGTGCCTATCCATTTGTGGTCTGAGATGCACAGCTGCAGACCTATCATTTTCAACTTCAATTCCAGTTTCTTCAATGATTTCTGCCTCAGTATTCTCCTCTTCAACTAGGGTACTGATTGTGGATTTCTTCTTCCAGTCCCATGAGCCATCTTCATCAATTACCACATCTTTACTTATGAAGATTTTCTTATACAATGGTTCAAGCAGCCTGTAGGCACCAGTTGGGTGATATCCAACCAGTATCATAGCTACACTCTTGTCTTGAAGCTTCTTTCTCTTCTCATCAGGTACATGTTTGAAGCATAAAGACCCAAACACCCTCACATGCTTCACTGTTGGCTTCCTTTGTGTCCATACTTCTTCAGGCACTTTATTCTTTAGCTTCTTAGTTGGACTCTTATTCAGTATATAGACTACAGTGGACACAGCTTCTCCCCAAAATTCTGATGGCAGGTGTTTCTCCTTTAGCATACATCTAGCCATGTTCATTACAATTCTATTCCTCCTTTCAGCCAGCCCATTATGATGAGGAGTATATGGAGCAGTAACTTCATGAATTATGCCATGTCGGATATAGAAAATTCGAAATCCTTTGATGTATACTCCCCTCCACCATTTGTTCTAATAACCTTGATTGCCTTTCCACTTTGTTTTTTCACTCAACACTTTAAACTCCTTGAATATAGAAAGCACTTCCCTCTTGGCTTTTGTCAAGTACAACCACATCATCCTACTAAACTCATCAATGAAGGTCACAAAATATTTGTTACCTCCCATTGAACACACTTCCAGTGGGCCACATACATCAGAGTATACAACTCCTAGCACTTCAATTGCTCTAGTAGGTGATTCAGATTTGAAGGAGTTCTTAGGTTGCTTACTTGTCAATCATCTTTCACAGATTCTGTGAGAAATTCTGATTCTGGGCAGGCCATCAACTAGCTTCTGTGACTGGAGTTGATGCAGGCCCTTGAAATTCAAATGCCCAAGTCTTGAATGCCAAAGCCAACTCTCATCTTCATTGGCATTTGATGCTAGACACTGCACATCAGCATTATTCATATTCACTTGAAAGGTTCTGTTTCTAGAAAATGGAACATTGAACACTCTTACATCACCTGGGTCTAGTAAATCCAGAAACTTGTTCTTCAAGGATGCTGAGAAACCCTTTTCAAGAAGCTGACCCAAACTCATCAGATTACACCTCATATCTAGCACATACATCACTTCTTCTATTATTGCTAGACTTCCATCACTCCATCTGAAAGCAACATTTCCAACTCCCATGCTCTTCACAGTACTGTTATCTGCAAATTTTATGGTGCACCTCCTGTTGTTATCAAGATTCACAAGCCAATTCAGATTGCAGGTCATGTGATTCGAACATCCATTGTCCAAATACCATGTTTCTGCATCCACATTGCTGCTGAAATTGCATATGGTTGTCATCAACACAACTGCTTCCACATCTAAACCACTTTCACTTTCATTCTATTGCTTTGCTTGTGCCATATGAGCCTCATTTTTGCTGTATTTCTTCTTCTTTTCTCTTACATCTGCACTTCTACATTCATTTGCAAAAATGACCCCAGCCTTGACAATTGTAGCATCTGATCTTGCTTTTGTCAAACCTTCCTTTTCCAACTTTATTACTTGAACCAGATTCTCCTTTTCTTCCATATGGCATTGAGTGATCTAGAGCAAAGTCAGTTTGATCATTCTTGCCTTGAAATGAAGGATTCTTTCCTTCATGCTTGTTGCTATATCTCTTAGCATTTCCTCTCCACTTCTTGTTCTTCCAACCTTGCTTCTATTTTGAAGCATACAAGGCCTGATCTTGCAATCTTGCTGGGCTCCTCTCATTCATCTTCAACTCATGTGCTTCTAGAGAGGCTTGCAGCTGCTCGATTTTCATCTCAGACAGGTCCCTTGCCTCTTCGATAACAGCAACTCTCCCATCAAATCGAGGGGTTAGAGTTCTCATCACCTTTCTACCAAATCTTGATCCTTGAATCTCTCACCACATTCTTGCATTTGATTCACAATTTTGAGCAATCTTGTGAAGTAATCATAGATCCTCTCATTGTCTTCCATCTGGAGCAGCTTATATTGTCTCTTCAAAGCGTTTAGCTTCACTTTCTTCAACTTGTCATCACCAGAACATGCTTTTGCTAGGATATCCCATGCCTCCTTCGACGTTGTGGCAGCTGCAATTTTTTCAAAATGTTCAGAGTCCACACATTGATGCAAGAAAAAGAGTGCCTTACAGTCTTTCTTCTTCAAATCCTTCCAAACTTGTCTTTGAGCATCTGGTGTGCTGACTATAGGCTCTTCAATCCCATTCTGAACCACCTCATAGACATCCTGAAAATCAAAGAGGGCTCTCATCTACACACTCCATTTGGACCAGTTTTTCCCATCAAGAACTGATAAATTTCCAGGTACATGGCCATTCATGATGCTATCTTGATCTATCCACACTCAAGCTTTTCCAGCAATCACCAATATTCTTTTGCAAGATCCAACAAGATCCAGAATCTACCAAATATTGATTCTCAATGCCTCACAGATTGCTTCACTCACAATCTCACAACTCTCAGCTGTTTCACACTCGAAGGATTCACACTGTTTGAATCTCTCACCACTCTTTCTCAATTCCCACCTCTCTTATCCCACCTAGTCCCAAGACTTAGTGCTCTTGATACCAAATCTGTTGGGGAGAAAGAGAGAAAGCCAGGAAAAAACATATACTAAAATGAGATGAATTGCATTATGAATTGAATTACACAGAGGCTATTTATACAACTCAAGTTCAGTCTCAATCACTGCCTTATCACACTCAACTAACTAAACAAACTACCAAACTTTACATATATTGAATTACAACTAACATAATTAACATAAATCCTTCTATCAAGACATGTTAACCATTTTTTCAACATCATTTGAAGGTTGTATTTCTGTTTTTTGTTCTGTTTAAATCTTTGTCGCATACTTGTTTCCTTCTAACAAAAATATTAGCAACACATTTAGTTCTTTATTTGAAATTTATTAAGACTCATAACTAAGGTGCTCATAATTTGAGTATTTATATAATTATAACCATATCTAATAAATAACTAGATTATAAGTGGATATTATAACTATAATTATAACTAATTTTTAAAATATGGATATATAACTAATTATAAACAAACTAGTTATATAACCAAATTATACAATAAATTATGTCTAAAATTAATTATATAACTAGTTATGGATGAATAAAAATAAATTATTTGAAATATTCATTTCTATAAAATTAATTATAGTTTTATAACTACAACTAATTCTTAAATAAAAATAAGTTATTTGAAATATCTATAACTATAAAATTGAGTATAATTTTACACTTATTTTTATATAACTAGTTGTAGTTATACGTATTTTTTTAAAACTAATTTTTGTAGCACCCCTACTCATAACATGCATGATACGAGTTTCACTTCTTTTATAAGTAGTTAATAAAGTATACCAATGATTTTTTTTTGTAACTCATAATAAAATTCAACAAATAACAAAAAAAATATTAAAAATAATATATAGTGAAAAATCGTATTTGTGGTTATTCTCAAGGTCAAGGGGATTATGTAAGGCCAAATTACTATATTTATCAAGATAAACTCAACGCCAAGATATAGCTTGATAACTTGAACACCTCAGTCCATAGCCACAAAACATATAAGCTTAGTTTACTGCATATAAAACAAAAATAAAGACCTACAAGAGAAAATTCGTAAATTGAGGAGTATATTCAAAACTTCCAATGCCATATATATGAAAATCGTTTCTGGACACTTTGGAAGCTTGTTCTTCAAACCGCAAACAATATTTACTAATTTTGCCAACATTAGACCATCATTTAATCACATGTGTGATTTACAGTTTACAGTTCCAAGTTTCATCGCTAGTGAGACAAACCTATCAAGCACACCTAGCCGCTCCCACCGACAATTCCTTAAGCGAAGTCGTAACATAAATTGATATAAATCTACGGAAAGTTCATATAACGTTATTATTACTTTTTGCTGAATATTCATAATTTTAATATAGCGTAAAATAAAACTCTCTATCACTGAAAAATAATCTAATTAATTAACGCAATATTTAATGTATAGGCTAATTACTTTTAGGCCAATACTTGAGAAATTAAAAAGAACTATACTACCTCTCTTAAAATAAAGAACTATATTTTATTATACTGATGTTTTTGGTAAAAACCAAAAGTACCCTCCACAAAGGTAATTACGCAAGACTAGTATGAACTGTGAAACTTTCTATGCAAAAGGGGGAAAAATATTGTTAATATAGAACATGGTTCCAATTTCATGTTGATTTTGAGAATTTATACACAATTATCAAGTTCATGTTGATTTCGAGAAGATATACACAAGAATCAAGTTCATGTTGATTTTGAGAAGATATATACAATAGATAAGATAGGAACAAAGTTTTTTTTATAAAAAAAATAGAAGAGAGAAGGTAATGACAAGAAAAGGATGTTATTTCTCTCTCACATGGATAGGAAAATTGATTTTTCCTTATATAACAACCTTAATTTCTAGGTACGAAGTGAGGGTGTAATCTTGATAACGAGGCCAGGGAAGACATCATCAGGGTCATGGATATGAGGGTTGTTCTCAACTATAAAAGGGTCACCACACTTGTCACTGATTGTGTGAAGCGTCTCACCTTCTCCGACAACATAGATTTCCTCGCATGGCCGTGACAATAGTTGGCCGCTGGCATATTGACTAGGAATAAGCATGGAGCTGTCTTTGAACATGCTTAGGAGCGCGAGGGCCACGAGAACAAAGGCACAGTACCATGAAGCTGCATTAGCTATGGCCTTTGAAGAAGTTAAGGCTAGTCCCTTTCTAGGGTAATTTGAAGCCATCATCACTTTGAGAGAAAAAAAAATAAAATTAAAATGGGTATATATGGGAGAGAAGAGAGGACTTGAAATTGGAAGTGA
This sequence comes from Glycine max, assembly GCF_000004515.6. NCBI lineage: Eukaryota > Viridiplantae > Streptophyta > Magnoliopsida > Fabales > Fabaceae > Glycine > Glycine max. The sequence continues at coordinate 7,089,835 of NC_038243.2, read as the reverse complement.
TTATAAAGAAAAAGGTGGGTGCGTGAGGGGTGTGAGAGGGTCAGTTTTGGCGGTTATATTAGAAGAGGGGATGAGGGCAAAAGAAAAGGAGCACGTTACGTAATTCAATCATCTTCTCTCTTTTGGGCCATATAAATAAACTACTTTTCTAATGTTCCGTTTTGTCTTTTAGAAATTTCCTTTCATTTGGTTTTTGAACTTGTTGGGGTTTTCAAAACCATTGGAATTATCATTTTTTTGATTAAAAACCTTTGGAATTTATATATCATAGGTATGGCCGATTGTGCTCATGATATAGGGAGTATCTACGGAACATCTTAAAATAGCCGAGGAATCATGCGCCATAATCACATATAATATTCATTTAGCTGTTAAATTAGTTTTGGTAATATAACTGACGAATTGATAAAAATTATATTTTATATATAATTTTTTTTGTTATAACTGGCTAATATATGTCAATTAAAAAATAAGTATATATAAATTAGGACTAGATATATGGTCCCAGCTCCAAGACCGACCTGTTAATTAAACTTGCGGATAATGTGTCCTTTTTTTAAAATTCGTATAGTTATATCAAATTTTTAAATTTAATTCGTTAAGCTTGCATACTCATGCACTATTCATTTAATTCGTCTATGTGCTATGTAAGTATTATTAATTTGTTAAGTTAAAATTTTGATCTTTAATTTAGATTATTATTATTATTAATTTATTATATTTAAAATGTTAATATATTTTAACTTAAAAAATAAAGTCAAATTTTTTCTACCATTATATATATATATATATATAGTTTTCAAATTATTATTTGAATGAACTTATATGAACTAGATATCAACTTTAAAAAAAGATCATTTAGTTTACGGATTAAACTTATCCAATCCATTTAAAACACAGACTTTACATTAATTTAAATGAATCGGAACAATCAGTAAGTCCAACCCTAATACAAATTAACAAATTCTATAATTATTTGATAATGCACACCTATTCACTTTTCAATGTTGGAGGCTTGGAGCATGTTATCAAATCTCTTTCTCTCCCAAATATATATATATATATATATATATATATATATATATATATAAAATCAATTTGGTACCGTTATGAAAGTGAGATAAATAAACAAAGTTGTAAATCACTTTACGCGGCGGCTTGAGGGTCATAAGTTTTAAAGATATTTGGCTTAATTTATTTTGAAGAAACAATACTTTTTAAGAAATTTTAATATATATATATATATATATATATATATATTATTTTTTAATTTTGACTAATTACCCTCAAAGTAATATCAATCAACCGTTATGATTAATTCACAATGTAAAACACTTATATGCATAAAAATTAAAACTTAAAAGTTACTTATATGATTTTAAAAAATAATTTTTTCCTGCGTAAATAAATAGTTTTAAAAAATTGATGTTTTTTAAACTTGAGCTTTAATTTCATTTATTGTCAGGTGTAGTGGGTCAATGACTGAGGGATTATATATGTAGACTGATAGGATTAAGAAAAAAATAGCCCAAAAAAGAAGTAGGATTAAAAAAATAAAAAAATCGCAATGATATGCATGTTAAAAATTCAATGGAGGCAGGCAATTTGGATTGGCTTGTGTTGGTTCAGGGCTTAATGATTACTTAAACCGCGGTCATGCATGTTCAATGAAGTGCACAAATTAAAGAAGGGTTCTGAATGGGTGGGGTATTGACTAGTTTATGGGGTCATAATTTGAGTGCTTAAATTAAGATATGCCTCGGCCACCAAAGAAGAAACATGGAAATTTTGATTAAGAAATTTGTTGCACATATATATCGAAAGTGATAGGGACTAGTTAAGAAAAAATGGCAACCATATTGTATTATGTGAATAAAAGTGTCAATATCATGTTAAAACGTGTGTAAGACTGTCATTTATTATGATAGTAAATTAGTGTCACATTACCATTTAGATCCATATAAATTAGTAATTTCTATTAAACAATTAATACGATTAGTTTAATCTGTATTTAAATGAGTGTTAAGAAAATTCATTTTATAAAATTAATTTTGGTTAAAATAATTTTAAAGTGATACGATTTATATTTTGATATTTTTATTATAGAATTAAGTTATGAATAAATCTAAGTAAAAAAATTAAATATAATCTAAAAGTTACTTAAAATCATTTTAACTCGTAATCAGTTCTTAATTATTTTTTAACATGAGATAAAATATGTGAAAAATTATAAAAAAATAATTCTAGGCCCAAAATCAATTTTCAAATATGAAATCAAATAACATATAGTAAATCAAAATTATTAAATTTTAAAAAATATGTTTTGATTTCTAATAAATGATCAAATTTTATTTTTGATCTTTATTAATATTTTTGTTGTTGTTGGTCCCTGGTATTTTTTATTTTTTATCTTTTTTCATGAGGTTCATTCTGTTGAATGCTTAAGTGTCCATTAAATTTTAAAAAGTCTAAACTCAAAAATGTAAATTCTAAAGATTTTTAAGACTCCTATTATTTATTTCAAAATTTATTTTTTTAGAATTTTAAAACTGCTAGAATCAATTAAAATAATAAAAAAGAAAACATATTTGATCCATCCCATTCTCTCTCCAACCTTCATCAATTTTTTTGTACTATCCAAAATTTTCTACATTAAACATTCAAGAACACGAATGAGTACGTCAAGCATAGACCAGAATTTGAAATTTGAAACACTCCTACATGCAAGTTCTTTTGCTCATGGTATAGTCTAAAATCCTCTTGATTGTTATATTCCATATTATTTTCCAAAAGAAAATAATCTTATCAATTCTTTTGGTTTAAGGAATCCATCCAAGTGAATATTTAATTTTCACAATATCATTAGGTTTAACATCATCAAGTTATAGTTACTAGAAGTTATTTGAGTAAGTTAGTGTTGGTTACTCAAGTTAGTTATTTTCTATCTTTGTATAAATACATCAATTTTGTAATACTTTGATCAATGAATGAATTCCAAAATTATCTTTAATTTCTTTCATTCTAAATATGGTATCAGAAGTTTTTGCTTCCGTGTCTCTTGCTTTCTATTGAAGCTATTTATGGTTTTGTCCGGTGGTGTGGATAGTGCTGCTAGCCCTCGCTTTGTGGCACCGAATCCTGACTCGAGGGGGCGTGTTGCGAGTCCCACATCGAGTGGTTCACGAGGATGATTAAGTTCTTATATAACTGAGTAGGACACCCCTTTATGCATCATTTTTTAAGGGGATCTTTCGGATGCCTAGTTGGTTCTTTTTTTCTCTCTCTCTCATGGTCATGAATGTCATTGATGATTAAGTTCTTATATAACTGGGTAGACCACCCCCTTATGAATCATTTTTTAAGGAAACCTTTCGGATATCTGATTAGTTCTTTTTTTTCTCCCATGGCCATGGCTGCCATTGATGATTCTAACCCCTTCATTCTTCATTCTTCTAACAATCTTGGCATTGCCTTAGTTTCTCATCCTTTCATCGTGTTCTCGACAAAGACTTAGTTGCTGATGTGGTGTTGTGGATGAATTGGCGTGGAGCGGTTGCGATGCTCGTTTATGTCACCACATTGTGGTACCTCTTCGAGTGGGTCGGTTACAATTTCTTGTCCTTCGTCACCAAAGTTTTTGCCAACAAGCTTTGATGCTTGTTTTGGACTCTTGGAAGCCGTCATAGTTGGTCGAAGATTTCTCAAAGTTTTTATTTTGACCAATGTATTTCTGACATGTTTCGCTATATTTCATGTTTTCAGATTTTTTTTTCTTTTTTCTTCTCTTTCTTCTTTAATGTTGATGTATTGTATTCTCCAAGCTAGAAGTGTTTTCAATCCATTTCAGCTTGCGGGGGATATTAGACATAAAGTTAATTTAGTTAGTTACTAGAAGTTATTTGAGTAAATTAATTGGTTACTAAGTTATAGTTACTAGAAGTTATTTGAGTAAGTTAGTGTTGATTACTCAAGTTAGTTATTTTTTATTTTTATATAAATACATCAACTTTGTAATACTTTGATCAATGAATAAATTGAATGAATTCAAAAACTATGGTTAATTTTTTTCATTCCTAATACTAAATGTACAACATCCTTCTTGCAATATGATTCAAGGACAAGAGTTCATTAGGAAATATATAAACTTAAATTACGGTGAGTATTTTGAAAGAAAAGCTGGAGGATGAGGAGTTTCGAAAAAGAAAGATCCTTGTAATATGTAAATAGTTTGTGGTTTAATTTAAAAAACATATATGATGAACAAACATAATCAAAACACAATTTATTAGTCTATTAATAATATATATAGCATCATGATTGTTTTAAATTGTGATTACAGTTACAGTGTGATAAGTCAAAATAATCTTTAAATTATAGACAATTAAGGAAAAATGTAACTAATGTTACTGTAATATGCAGACAATAAAAAAATGATTAAGGTGTACACGTACGCCATTCTGATTGTGGATTTAAAACTATGATATGCATTATATATTATTATTAACCCAACAATAATTTAATATTTCAACTTCATATATAATAAATCAAACTATATATGATACATTAGTACTAAATAAGATTAAACCACGTAAATGATCAAGTCATACTTAAATTCACAAAATGATAAGTTCCCAATTTGAACTTAGTAAAACACTAACACTGATCAGGTCAATGGGAAGAAAAAATTATAGTTGATTACAAAATCACTAACTCGTTTCTTGACTCTAAGAATTTATGAGAATTTATCCAAAAGTATCCAGAAAAGAACTCATTTTTTCTAACTAGAACCGTAAATTAGAACCTTCATCATGTGAAGATTTTAGGAATGTGAATGGTACTTCATCCATTGGTACACTGTACAAGGAAACTTTGTCAAGTGGCATCAATCAAGAACTGATCAAAGCCTTCAGAAGCTCAACTAAGAAAGAAAGTATCAAGTATCTCGTAACAGAAACTTGCAATTTAATTACCACTAAACAATTTGCATGAAACATGACAGACATAAGTTAAGAAAAACAGGAATTAAAGAAAATGTCATATAGCTAAGATAACTTTGAGCTACCACATTACATATTAAAATGACCAGCAAAAGCCTATCTGGCCTGTTGAGCACGATATAATTCAGCTAATCTCTAGCCTGCTTAAGCCTTATAATATAAGGGCGAAGCAAGTATCCCGGATCATCCATCTGGGTTACCCTATCTACCATTGCATGGAAACATTGAAGACTCTTTTCCAGTATTTGTTTTACCTCAGCATCATTAATGCCCAAATTATTTCGCGACTCATTTGCCAACGTGCTTATCAAACGATTATATGGAAAGCATGTGCGAACACTGCATATCAGTATCGTGTTTTTTTTATCATGTCCTAGTCTTAGCGCGGTATGTTTTCGGACAAGCCTCAGAAGCCGTACTAAATTCTTGAATGCTACTCTCTAGCTGAGTTTACTTAAACGTGTGGAGAACAAGTCTTTCGTTCTAATCACTCAGCAGATCAATGTCTCTATCGGAGAGGTCGAATTTGGACAGCTTTATGTATGAGTAATAATCACTTATTAGAATCTAAATGAGCATAAATGTTAAAAAATTGTGTAGTGCAAGGTGTAGTTGAAAACAATTAAATTTATATATTTTTATAGGGCAAAAGTTCATAAACATTATGTATAACGATCAAATCCGAAAAGTTTCTTACATTGAATATGTTTCTAGTGTTTTTTTTTACGTTTTAAAATTTTAAATATTTATTTTATAATTTAAAATTAATAAAAATATATTACTTATATTAAATTTATTTTTATAAACTAAAATATTGGCTTTAAAATCTTTTATTGAAATTCCTATCTTATAATATTTTATTTTTAGTGGGTCAATTTGGTTTGTTATACTGAAATTCCTATATTTTAAATTTTACTTTTAATGGGTTAATTTGGTTTGTTATATGTGATACAAGAAATCTATGTCTATATATATTTTCTTTAGTTAATAGACACAAGTAGAAAAATAATTCTTTATTTTTTTTTTAAAATTTCTTTTCTTAATATTCTTAGAACTAATTTGATTGTCATATGTTGAGAGAGAAACACAATCAAATTTTTCTGTCAATATAATGAAAGATATTTTTTTTTCTTTAAAGACAATATTTGAACACTTCAATCTAAATTATTTAAAATTTCTCCTTTTAATTTAAATTATTTTTTCTTTGTAGTTATTGTATGTTATATTACAATGTTAACATGTTTTATCATTTTGTGAAGTTGTATTACTATTATTATTATTTTATTTTATTTAAGATTTTGTATCTTCTTCTTGTTTATTTTATTTTATTTTATTTTCTAATAGTATCTATTTTAATGGAAACGACCACTAAAAATCACGAGAAAACATGGTAGAAGAAACATTCCCTAAAATAGCGTTATACAGAAAATAAGAAACATAAGCAACAAACTGAAATAATAACAAGCTAAAATGTTATACAATAAAAAAGGAACAAAAGTAACATACTGAAATAATATTAAAAAAATAGAGTATCAATTTAACTACAAAACTTTCTTCAAAAAAGAAACAACAAAACTTTAAAACAGCAAAGCCTAGCCAATATATATAACACTGAATCATCCTAGCTCAACAAATTAAATAGAGTAATTCTAAAACGAGGCATAAATCAAATCCAAAAGTCAATACCCATATTAGAAGTTCAAATGAACACAAATTCTTTTTTTTTCTTTTTTGACAAAGTTATATTTTAATCCTTTATGTTATTAAAAATTTTATTTTAATCAATTATGTTTTTAAAATTTTCATTTTGATATAACATTAGTGTGGGGTCAACAATGCAAACTTCATCATTACTATAACTTAAACAATGCAACATCCATCCACCAAACACACCATCACATTATCCCATAACCACATGACGATCCAACGCTAACATAGCAATATCAAGTTTAGTCGGTGATGAGAAACTTTATATATGACATCTCAATGATAATTTTAGATCTTACTTTAATTTTTAGTCACACTATTTTAAATTATTTATTTAAAATTAATAAAACACTAATGTTTTTGTTAAAGAAAATCAAAAGGAAAGATTAAAATAAAACTTTTAAAAACTTAAAATCAAGATAAAATTTTTAAAAATATAATTAAAATAAAACTTTTCAAAACATAAAAAAAAGATAAAAACAAAAAAGTTACATTTAACCAAATAAAAAACCCCAGGAAATAAATTTCAAGTAGTAATAATAATACATGGAAAACGATGGCATGAATGCGTGTAGAAAAAATGAGTAGCAGCTTGTTGAAAATATAGAAGAAAAGGTGTGATCTGTAATGAGAGTGATCAGGAGATGAAAGAGAGGGAGGAGACGAAAAGAAAGAATTGGGAAGAGGCCGGCTTGCTTGGAAGTTAGGGTAAATCGAGACGAGAGACGCCTTGTATATTGAGGCTGTTTTCTTCTGTGGTTCCTGCGTCATGCGTCAGGCTTCGCAACCTCCACAATATTTACAATTATAATTAGTATTAAGTGTACTTTTTAAGAAAAATATTTATTTTTGTATAATTAAATATAATAAATAAATATTTTAAATATATAAATAATATTTTAAATTTATCAAAAAATAACTTAAACTGTATTATAAGATTATTTTTTAGTTGATAAGAAACACATTTATATTAATTAAGGTGATTAAAACGAATATATATTCTTTCAATCAATTAAATTATTAAATATCATATTTGATTTTATATATATTAATACGATATCAGTCTGGATATTAAGTCGAGTATTGAAGATTGTGACCAGTCCACACTTCTCTGGATCTTACATTTTACGAAATATTTTTTGTAATTATGATAATCAATTGGGTGAGTTTTTAATTTTAATTCATTAATTTTCTTTTATGAAAATAAGATATTTTCATGGTTAAAAGTTATAAAATCAATCCCCTTAGCTCTCTTTCTCCTCGGAATTATTCATCTAAAAAAGAATCCTTTCTAAATACATATAATACACATTACATCTTATTTTATTTTATTTCAAAATTGAATCAATTTTATAAGTTAAAGAAGACTAAGTTAGAGATGTCTCGATAGGTAATGTTGTTCCAATTCTTAACCAAAAGGCAACTACAGTACCAATAAAATAAAAACATGATGATCACACTACTGGACGGCCAAATGGATTTTTGAGACACTATTAATAATCCTCTATATACCGATACCATAAAAGAATGCCCAATAACTTATTGGGCGAAAGGATGTGAAAGACCCACTAAGGCAACCGAGATCTTTTATAGAAAATGAATTTCTATTGGCAAGGTACATATCCCCATGGATAAACTTACATTAAAAGTAGAGTATCAACTAAGAAGAAATTTCTCTCTCCACATGTGTTACTCTATACACATGACCAAAATTAAATGATTTAAATTATTTCATTTGTGTCATGTATTGTGAGTTTGATTAAAAATATATATAATTATATTAATTAAAGTAATTATAATTAATATAATTTTTTATGATTTCAACATTAATTTTCAAACTAATAACACATGTATATTTTGTTTGGGAGTAAAAATTTGGGATCTATCTAGTTTTTGGGATAGATGGCAGTAAAGAATTGAAAGTCAATTTTTGTCCACACGATGTTAATTGGTTTGATGTATTGATTATTGTATAACATTTACTTCATTTATGATGGCTACATCAGCAGCTCCACAAATGACACAATGGGTGACAGCACAGATCCCTTTGTTTGGTCATGGGGTAGTCAAAAGCTTCATGAAAGTTTCTCATGTGTTTACCATTTGCTTGCTTGTGAAGCATTGAGATAAATAAGAAACATGTATCAAATCCTTGAATAGAAAGTGAAGTACCCCTCATAACTGAAATAATCTACCAAATCAGTAAGAAGTTTAGATGCGGTAAACAAGAATAATTACAAATTATTTATTTATATGGATGATTGATAAGTTGTTGGCAGAAAATATACAAGAAAATATACAATTGAAGTCCAGATCTCCTATGGTTGTACAAAGTTTATTTGTTTGTTCATAGTGTGATTGGGGGAGATTTTGTTTGCTCAGCAAGGTAGCCAGAGCCGGCCAGTTTTACATTAAATATCGTCATATAGTCTTCAACAGCAGAAAAGTAGTAGTGTGGAGAACTAGGCAGAATTGTGCCTGCCATCAAATATTCCTCCATCACTCTATGAATGGAGGCTCAATAAATGTCTTCATCAAATTCATTTGAGAACTCATCTAATCAAAAGATGCACACAATACTTTGTAACCTTTACATCAACCATCATAGATGGAAAATCATCCATCATGAATGGAAAATCATCTTCCCTCTATATGGTTTACCTCAAAATGAAGTTTGAGTGATTTTCATGGATTAATGATAATAGAGAGATGTTATAAGCTTCCATGGGTTAATCCTAAACTTAAAATAATCTCCACACTTTGTCATTTAAAAAATGGAGCTAAACCAAAGAATAGAGAACAAACAAGCATTCATGCCTATACATATATGGAACTAATAATGTTTTAGGTCTATAATTCGTCAATTTAATTAATTTTAGAGATCCTATTCATAAAATATAAATCAAACCTTTCTTTACCCAAGCGAGCACAAGTTCATTAAATTATAACTTTTTATATTTGTATTATTTTTTGAATTTAATATTATTTAAATAAAATAAAATATGTAATAAATAATTTTATTATTTTAAAAATATTTAGTATCATATTAAATATAATTACATCAAAATTTAGTAAAATATTAATTAATTATATTTTTAATTGAGCAAATATCATCTTCAAATCCTAACCTCTATTGTAATTTATCATTATTCATCTTTTCTCAAAGTAATAATAATGATTCTCATAGATAAAATATAATAATAATGATATAATACATATATCAAAGGTATAAATTCAAAATAAAAATAATAAATTTAAATTTATAATTATTTAAATTAAAATCTATTAAATATGTGTGTTGCATGGATTTATTTAATTAAATATAAGAAGATAATTTAAATATATAAAATATAAGAAAATAGTTTATTATACATAATTCATTGTAAACAAAAATTTTAAGTATTATTTGTATTTTTTAAAATTAAGCATATTAATTGGAAATTTTTTTTCATTAGGTTATCATTATAAAATAAAATATATTAAAAGTATTATAGTTTATAAAAGTAACTTATCAAGTATTTCTTTATAAATTATGTATTTCATGCATATTTATTAATATTTAAGTAAAAAAAAATATAAATTATAAAATAAATAACCTACCTCTAAAATTATCAAAGATGAGTATAGTTTTATGGCACAAAATCATACCAATGGTTCCGAAAAAAAAAAATCATAACAACTGTATGAGTAATTTTAGGTTTATATAAGTTTTCACTCATATATTCATTGTGAAGGGAGTAAAAAAGTATGATGAAACATTTATTTTTTATTTTCAACTCTATTTTTTCTATATGAAAGTTATAAATTCAAAAAGAATTTAAAAATAACACATGAATATATAATGTTTCCTGAGTCCTTTTCCATCCTAAGAAACAAGGGAGTTTATTGTTTTGATCTTAACTATAAGAAACCTAAATTTACTTTAAGATGTATCACTTGTTAATTTTCTTTATACATATTGTGTGAAAAATACATATTCATTCTTTATGCAAAGTGGATTCATTTATTGACATATTACTTGCAACCACATTTGTTGTCGGACAAAAATATCATCTCTTTAATCATGAGTTGTCTCGCTCATTAAATATTATCACTATTCTTGAAATAATATTTAAATTTATAATACTGTGAATTAAATTAACTAACTTACCTAAATTCTATGTATATTCGTTTTTTTATATAAAGGGTTCAAGTGAAATTTACTTACATACATAGATATGTTGTTCAGCCTGATTATTTTTATCCAATATCAACTTTACTTTTACACTTCTCATAGTTAAAAAATTAAAAAATAATCATCAAGGGTCAAATACTTTTTTACGGCAAAAAAACACATGAATCAGCCCCAAACAACAGTAGAACTTTACTTGAACTTACAATAGAAAAGAATAAAAATAAAAGATCAACTTAGTACGAAATTAAAAGAAAAAGATAAGGGCCTCCTACTCTACCAAAGTTGTGTGAGCTCCATTAAAGCAAGGGAGGGGTTAAGAGAGGCAATCCCACCACGCAGTAGAGCAGAAAAGCATACCCATGTTTCCCGAAGCAACACTTTGTTTCACTTCTTTCATCTAAACTCCAAGCGCGATTGCTATAATATATACTTCCTTGACCACTCCAAGACAGATCGATCTTAAGAAGATCATTGCTTACTCCTCAGTAGCCCATATAAATCTGGTGACTATTGGTATGTTCAGTCGGGGCGGCGGTAGGTCACCGTTATGGACACACAAGACAAGGCCAAAACATGTGTGCCGGGCGTGCGACCCATCAATCTACTAGCAAATGGGGGAGAACACTTGATTCAAGGCGTCAGCAAAACATTGCCGCCATAAACAAAAGCCCCTTAGCGCCCCGGGACGGGGTGGGGGACACCCTACGCGCAGGCAACAGCCAGCACCGGCTCTACGAAATCAGAATTGAATCTTTGTGTTGGCTTTCCCAATTCATTCGTGAATAAGAATTCAAGGGCTACGGTCTTAACAATGAACATTATGGTATAATATTATACAATTAAGTCACAATTTTACATTAATGCATGGGTGGAAATTAATTTGAGTACCACAGACATTACACACACGTGATCTGAGGGTTCAGGGTAAAGATTGCTTCTTGCCAGTTTTTCCAAGAAGGAGTCCATGATCAAAGCCCAGGATACTACAAGATAGGTGACATTCACCTAAACTGAAGAAGCTTGTTATACATGAAGCATGAGAAAAAGAATAACTTCACTTCTTCACATGCCAGAAACTGAAAACTGAAATTAGTCCGGCATCAAACAAAAAATACAATTTATTTATTGGATTATTGACTTAAGTTACGGGCAGAAATTGTACAATTGAAGCCGAAATTTCCAATGAGAAGTCCAAAAGCATGATTAATCATCTAACCACTCACCTTTACATGCAAAACTAGAGAAAACAGATAATGACAAACAACAACAAAACAACTTTAACCGTTTACCGAAGAAAATTAACCAGCTAAGTATATGCACATGTGTCTATACTATATATATACATCTTACGTTACATATGCCATTAACTAGATATCCAAAGAAGAAACCAGAAGAACAATGAGGAATTGTTGCCATTTGGGTCTGTGAGAGAGAGAAATTCCAAATAAAGTACGAGGTAGCTCTGAGTTTGACATCACTGCTTCTTCTGCAATGGTCACTACACTGTCCCAAAACCAAGGTTCAAAGAAAGAAAGTTGACGCGTGTGGACTTTGCTGTCCAAGAATCAGATAAAGACACAAATATATATATATATATATATGAGAAGAAAAAAACGTGGTTAATGTATGTTCAGTCCATAAGTGGTGTGGTGGGTATACTTGTACAAATAATGTAGTCTACACTTAACATGTGGAAGAATATTTGTATCTACACGGAATATACAAGTTGAGAAGTTAATTACGGAGTAGAATAGTGATAGTCGTTGAAAATGTGAAATGAAAATCACTAATTAATCTTTGAAATGATAAATACAAGTGGTACTGAACATTTTGGGGGATTAATGTATATATTATGATAATGATAATGATAATTTTTTTACTGAGGAAAGGAAACAAATAAAGCTACCTTAACCCATCCTTGAGAAGATGATAATAATAACAAGTACTAATATAATTCAAATTTATGATTTTTAGAAATTAATACAAAATTTTTATAACATGTTTTTATCTATTGTGACACCGTTGCAGGCCTCTCATTTATAATAAAAAAAATGAAAATTTTATATTATCAAAGACTAAGTATATTTCATGTTAAAAGTTTATGAACAATTTTTTACAGTAAAACTGTTCAAAAATTTATAGAATTATCATTTATCAAAGAGTAAGGAAAGATAACGAATTGTGACTTGTCACAAAACTAAATAATAAAATAGAGAATTGAAAAATAATGTTATAAATAATCTCCTTATATAGATAAATGTATATAAGTTTATATGTGCTTCCATTGTTTCACACTCTCCGCTATCCTTTACATACACTTTCATTTTGAATAATTTAAATGTAACTCAATATTAAAAACTAATTTCAAATATTAAAAATTCAACTACACTCTTTTATATATATATATATATATATATATATATATATATATATATATATATATATTGTCCAACATGACTGTGTATGTGTCTGTCTGTTGGTTGACTATCCCATTTATTCCTATTGTATAACGTATGATCGGCTGGACTGGTGCTTAAAAATTGCACGAGATTTTTTTTTATTAATATTTGTTGGACGGTGTTATATATTTTAAATTTATATCGTGAATTTAACTTTCATACTTAGCATAAAATTTGGAATTTCTAGAATTAAAAATGTGAGCTAATGTTCATCTCATATTTTCTAGAATAGGAAAATCCAGTACAGAAAATGTTTTATCATACATTACTTATATTCTTTAGGCACCTCTTCTGAATTTTGATTGGTTTTATACCAGTATTTATCTCATATTTTCATTAATTTTATTTTATTCATCTTTTGTGATTTGAATTTTTTATTTAATACATCAGGAAAAAAGGATTTTTTTATTTAATACTTATTATTTAAAGTATATGATAAGATAAATAATAAGGAAAGACAACTGAAGTGTGGATGACTTGGCTCGTCTAGGCTCGTCATCTTCAGAGTCTCTAGATGTTCTTGATTCTTGTCCTTTAATTATTAGTTCTCTTGTATTAATTAGCTGATGCCTTCAAGGTTTGCTTCCCTAATACAGCTTGATAGTACTCTGTTTTTCCACTCATAAAAAAAATAAAGATAAATAACAAAGGATAGTATTAATTTTTTAAAACATAATTACATGTGATGAATTGGTTTACAATAGAGGAAATAGAACCATGAATGAGACTGGATCCTCTTAAACAATGGCTTAGGTTTGAATCATATGGATGAAAAAAATATCCTTATAAAAGAATCTCATTAGAGGTATTTAACTAGATTTTTCAAAAAAAATTATTATTACTAATCAAAGGAAAGAGAGGAGATTTAGAAGAAAAAGAAATTTATATTAATTACATTAAATTATTCTTAATTTAATAATTTTATTTGACCATTTTAAGTATGTAATATATTTATTTTCTTTTTCTTTCTCTTGATCCTCCCCAACAAAAGAAGAAGAAAAAAGAACAAGATATTAAATAACCACTTCAAGTCCTAAGTTCAAAAAAAAAAAAAAAAAAACCATATGCGACTTTGAAATCTTAAATAAAAAATAAATTAAACTAAAGTTGTAGAAAATTTTAGGACTTTAATTAAAAAAAAATAACTAAAAATTATAATAGATTTTACAACCCTTAACTTAAAAGTCATAATACCTAGTACCACTTATCTCTTTTGAGTAATAATTTGAAATCCACTCCCAAATGTAAAAATCAAAATTTTTTCACCTCCTTTGAGTATAAGTCCCAACAAAAGCCTGTTAAATAAAACTAAATATGCATTTAGTTTTTTGCAGAGGAAGTCAATAAAACTTCGAGTATTTGCTATAAAAGAAAACGGCCCTTTTGGCAACCCTATAAGCTCATATCAATCGTACTTTGTTTATTCTTCTACATAAAGCCAAAACTATATCTTATGACTTTTAGGAATTAATTATTGATAATAAATGATATTAAATATTTTTTTTGTGAGTAAGACTCTATAAAGATATTTATAATCTAATTATATTCAATTTATGTTGTTAAAATCAAATAAAAATACATAAATCAAAAGTTAAAAATATGTTTTTGCAACCCTACTGTACAATAGCCATGCGATGCACGAATAAACTTAGAGAGGATACATTCTAAAATTATATATAAAATTCTACTAATCTTTTTTTATATTATTAAAAAATATAAAATCAATTCAAATGCCCATAATATAGAACTTAATTTAAAATTTTATAAAAGAAATATTAAAAACAAAATTAACTGAATTAATTGAAAAAATGTAAAATTACTTAAACAATTAAAAGTCATCAGCATAATATTATATTCAGGTTAATTTATGTTGAATTTAATCAGATATCACATTTATTATTTAATATAAAAATTTACATAATTTTTTATGATTTTTTAAATAATGTAAGTTAATAAGTATGAATTTAGTTATTTAATTTCAAATATTCTCAATTTAAATTAAACATTTATAACATCTTTTAGAAGTTTATAACAATTTTCTATTAATTAAAATTACTTAATTTCAAATTATTAATTTACACAAATTGATAATGTTTTGTCACGTACATAAAAAATATTCTATTTTTTTTAGAAATTCATTGTAAAGTAGTGATGGACCATGCTCCTCACACTATACAACACATATATACATTAGAATATTTGAAGTTTTCCAGCAAAAATATATTGAAAAATTCAACAAAAAATAATAATAAAAAAAATTCATTTCTTATTTTTTTAATGAGATATATTTATAAAATTAATGTTTATTATGTGCGTAATATTTGCGATGTACAAAAAGTCTAAAAAAATTATAATAATTGTGATATACATGTAATTTTTTCTAAAAAAAAATTTTAGAAAATTTTCAGACAAAATAAAGTAGAAAATTAAATTATAATAAATAAAGTTTTTATAAATGATCAAATATAATTTAAATTTTTGTGTCTGGTTTTTTTTATAAATAATCAAATGTAATTTAAATAATCAAATGTTTTATATAATATATTGCTAAGGTCATATAGTCATATCAATCGTCCTTTGTTCATTTTCCACATAAAGTGAAAACCATAGCTTACGACTTCTTGTAATTAATTCTCGATATTAATGAGTTTTTTTTTTTTTTTGTAAGTAAGACTCTATGAAGATATTTATAGTTTAATTATATGCAATGCAAGTAGTTAAAATCAAATAAAAATACATAAATCAAAAGTTAAAAAAAAAAAACTGTTTTGGCAACCCTATAAGCTCGTATCAATCGTACTTTGAATATTCTTCTACCTAAAGTCAAAACCATATAGCTGATGACTTTTAAGAATTAATAATTGATAATAAATTATATTAATTTTTTTTATAAGTAAGACTCTATAAAGATATTCATGAGTTAATTATATTCAATGTAAGTAGTAAAAATCAAATTAAAATACATGAATCAAAAGTTAAAAAAAAATTATTTTTTATCCCCACTATTTGTAAGCCTAAACTCATCTTAACTTTTGTAAGCCTAAACTCATCTTCACTTTTGTATGGATAGAAATAGTTCACTTTTGTATGGATAGAAATAGGAGAGTCAAACTTATTCTTAATTTGTCTTATTGTCATGTCTATCAAAAGTTTATTTAGTCCTCTTATAATAAGTTGAAGCTTTTATTTCGTAAGACACTATAATATCTACCTTAACATATAAATCAATAAAATAACAATATATGGAAAAAGAGTTTTATAGGGTTGTATGGATGAGTTACAATCCTAATAAGAAAGCACACATATGAAGTAAATCCAATGTGGCATAGACTTTATAACTACTGAATAGTTTGAAAGCTTTTGGCATGAGAAGTGTGAACTAACTTTTATCTTATTTTTCATTTGTAAGAATTAAAAAAAATATTAAAAAATTTATGATAATTCATACGTCTTATTGAATTAATTTAGATTTTTTTATAAAATGTGAGCTAATTGGTAACTATTTTTTTTGTTTTTGTTTGAGTGATATAAAAAACACTACAATTTATAGTGCAAGTCAAGTTATTTAATGGGCTTCAAATGACTCAACAAATTTTAAGTTCACTATATTTTTTAGTCAATCTTTTTTTAGGCTTAAATATGCTTTAAACCCTTATAAAATTACATTTTTTTTTAGTTTTATTTCTTTAACTTTTATTGTAGGTTTTAGTATTTTATAAACATTTTTTTATAAAATGATTCTCATAATCATTTATGCAATATGTTTAGAAGCATGTCATCTTATCTTATCATACATCAAAGAGCTTTGATTTTTGGACACTCATATAGTATAAATATAACATCCCGAACGAATTATATCGGTATGAAAGGAATCAGTTGTACATGTATGAAACTGTACAATTAAGAATAACTTAAAGGAACTAACTGGTACTTTTTATACCAATAAGATATATATATTTTTTTATAGTCTATCACTTAAGAACTCCACATTTAAGTGTACTTAAAATAAATAAAATTTTAGGAAAATAATAGGCCTTTTGTAATTAAATAAATAAGAGAAATAATTTTATTAATTAAAATAATAATTTTAAGGTAAATAAAATAAATGTGTGTTTTTTTAAAAAATATTTTATTTATTCATTCAATAGGGAGTAAAATAAATTTTCTTTATATAGAATGATAAAATAAAGAAAAAATAGAGAAAATAATGGGCCTAAAGTACTCAAGGTAGACGTAATATGTCACTTTTTACTTTTACAACATTATTCTATGCCATCTCTTCCTCTCAAATCCATTCTTCATTCTCTAAAACCCTTTCTTTTCCTGTATACACTCAAATTTGTCTCAGTAAAATGACGATCCCAGACTTTCTAATAGTTGGATCATTATGAAATTTGAACATGTGATTCATTATGAAATTTGAACATGTGATTGGGAGGTTATTTCTGTACACACCCACCATTGGAATTTGAAAAATAATGTCTATGGTGGAAAAAATGTCATTCGCACTAAGCTTTCTCTTTTTCCACATACACTAAACATGTCCAAGTAAAACTATAATCTCTGACTCGTCAACCGTTAGATTATTGTGAAATTTGGACACCACCTTTGGTACCCCCTTTTACACATACTCACCAATTGGATTTGTGAAATAATATTTTTCCAAAGAGAAATTAGTCTTGCACCTTAGCAGTAAAATAGAGGCTACAATCTCTTTTCTTTCTCTGTAATGCTTGAAAATCCTAACAGAACAATTAGAAGAAAAACTTAAGGAGTCTCACAGAATCACTAGAGATGTCGCTATCACTATCGGACTTCACCCATGATCCCGCTTAGAGGTTAGGGATGAGTTTATCGTAGGTTAGAATGAACATGTGTAGAGATCCTTAGAGGAATAAATTGAGGTTTATTTTAGTATGTTTATTGTATTGAAATTCTTCTTATATGATTGTGTGAAATTGTTTGATGGGTTTTACTCCCCATGTTGTGAGAAACATTTTTGTTTAAATTTTTTATACTTTGGACAAGATATGCTGGATTGGCATGATAAATTGTTATATTGAGATCATGAAATTGTGATTCAAATTGTGAGCAAGTGACTAATTGAACCTGTGATGAATGGTGAGATACATGTGTATGGAGATATTGTATGTATTGAGTTGTGAGTTATGAATTGTGCAATCAAACAATTGTAAGACCCTTTAAGACAACAAGTTTTTACACAACGAGTATTGTGATGGAATCCACTATGAGAACTTGATGACTTGAATCACTTTGAGGGGCGACGAGTTAAAATGATTTTGAAAACAATTAAGTAATTGTGTCTATTGCATAATTTATAGGTAAAATGTATATGATTCATAAGGTCTGATAACATTTTACTTTGGGATTATACCATTGTAATTGTGATTGAGTGTATGTGATAAATTGAGTATGTATTGACTTGTAATACATATGTGCATTGAGATGTTGCGTGCATTAAGTTATGAGCTATGAATCGTACAATCACACGACTATAAGACCCTTTAAGTGTGACGAGTTAATGCGCAACGAGTATTATGATGGGAACCACTATGGGGACTCGACGAGTTTAATCACAAGAACAACGAGATAAAATTATTTTGAGAATAATTGAAGAGTCGTGTGTTTTGTACAGTTCATAGATAGAGTATGTGTGCTAAAATGTTTTTTGGGTTGGACCTGAATTAGGAGGGAGAGACTCGGACGGACTCTTCGGAGTCTAAGCCTTAGGGTAAATATACTCGCTTTGAGTGCTTCTTTAAGCATGTGTCGATCCCACATGGTTGGAGCATTCTTGCAAAACAGCATGACTCTAACTGATCTCCTTATGATTTTACCTAGTAATAGTGATCTGACTTACTAGTGTATGGTCTATCTTGTTATGTACTCCAAGGCGCCCCACGAGATTTTTCATTGGTATGGTACCACATTGCATATAAGATTGAATCTTAGAGTATCTATTGTATAATGTTTGTGTATTGATCGATATTGATTGATTTAGTGATATTGTGTTTTGATCCTTGAGTACGTGAATGATGTGAAAATGAATAAGACGTGTTGTGTTGAGATGTGATGTTACGCAACAAGTGGTGGAATAATGTGAGTTATGTTTAAGTAAGTTGTATTTCGTGTATATGATATGTATATATGCATGTTGTCTTGTTTCTCTCTATTAGGAATGTGATAACTCACTCTTCGTGTGTTGTTTCTGTTTGGATCCTGTGATAATCTCGAACTTTGTGTTCGTGAGAGTAGATAACTAGGTGCATCGCTTTAAGTAACCTTGTACTGAAGGACGTTGGGACACAATGCTCTAACAGAATGTAACTTGGGGCATGAGTTTTTGTTTAAATACATGATATTTTGAGCCAAAAAATTTTCTAACACATTTTATTTGGTAATAATAGTGAAATAAATGTAAATTTTTTACTCTCGTGAACTATTTTATGTTAATCAAATAAAATATCATTTAATATAATTTCGTATTTTCATGTTATATATATATCGGGGTAGAGAGTCACGGTTATGATTATGGAATGAGTAACATTTGAGGAAGTTTTTCAAAAATGTAAGTGAGAATAAAACACATTTAAAAATCTCATGTTGGTTTGTAAAAATAGTGAATGATCTTGAGAATAGGAGATCTTAAAAAAAACTCACCTATAAAGAATTCTAATTGATGAAAGATTTTAATCAACAAAAATATTAAATAAAGTATTATCATATAAAATATCATAATGTAAAGATTATAGAATAATTGATCATCAAGACATTACACTAAACAACTTATTTTTTATTAGATCATAATTACTTATTCTATTTACATTTCTCTTTCTTAAATCTCCTTTTCTCTCTGGGTTTCTACTTAAATGGGACATTCATCTAACATTTTTCTACAATAAGTTTCGGGAGACCACCAGTAACTAAATATATATATATATATATATATATATATATATATAAAAGGTTACGAAAAGCATGACTGATTTAATTATTTTTTCAAGAATTTAATTTTGATTAATAAAATTGTAAAAGTTTTATCATACTTTATATTTATATTATCATATCAAATGAGTTTGCCAATCACAGTTATACATAAGATTAAATAATTTAAAAAATGTCATCAAATAATAGTAAAACAGTTATATATACTCATTTTTAGCTTCAGTGGTAGAAATGCTTTGTATTTGAACTTTTTCAACATTAGCCTGAAAAGAGAAGTGCTACATGCTGATTAATTTCCTTTACAGATATATAGAACAACAGCACAATCAAAAGACTTCCTCAGTACCTGTACCTTAACAAAAGTAGGCATGAGTTATGCCTTGAAATCCACTAATTAATATGCTACACTCCAAAGTCCAAAATCTAATTAAGCCATAACTAAATTTAAGTACAGTACAGCCCAATCATGTACTTATGTCCACTAGCATCTCATTACCCCTTCATATAACAGTATCCAAAACTCACCAAACTCTGACCTATATGTCCTTTGTTACCACAAAAGTAGGCATCCCTCTGCCCTTGGTTGGTAGGTATCCTTATTTTTCTGGTCTGGTTGGTAAGCCTAAAATCTAAATGGGTGCTGTAGGATGAAACCTACTTTTCTGATTCGGACTTCAAGTGCGGCCAGATAATTTCTGTTGAGAAAAGTGAGGCTAAAGGCCCAGAGATCTTAAAGAACTTGAGGCAATTGCTTCCACCTAACCTGGAATGTAAAATTACATTTCGAATTAGTCTTTCTGGAATGTAATTTACATTCCGAATTAGGTGTTTCATAAACTTAAAAAGGTACACGAAGCCATTATGGAGGCGAAGAAGCAATTGCCAAAACTTGATTTGAACTTTGAAAAGGGAAACTATTAAGTATTAAGCATCCAGGTCCAGAAGATCAGCAATCAAACTATGCAATATAGCTGTCTCAATTTCAAAGGCCAATTCTTCTTGATCCTCCTCCAACCTACTCCACTGATCTCTCCTCTCCATGTCCTTTATGTAAGCATGTTTGTCAGCATGCCCTGCATCAAAAGCAAATGACCCATTTATCCAATCCTCAGTTATTCTCAATGTCTCCAACTCAAACTCCTCTTCATTCTTGTATTGGTTTCTACTTCCACTTAGTTCTTCCCTGAAAAAATCCAACAGAAGTGTATCCAAATAGTCTATACAGCCATGTGCTGAAACTCTTGCTTTGACACAATGTAGCAGCTGCTTTGCCTTTTCCTCAATCCAATCTTGTTCTTCAATGTCATCATTATCATCATCTTCTTCTTCTTCATATTCTTCATCATAGCCAGAGTTGTCATCCAATGAGAGACATTGGTCTAAGTTTGCAAGGTCAAATTTTGCATGACTCTCCAATTTTTGAACTGTTTGTATGAACTTCTGTTTTCTCCCTGCTCAAAAGTGAAAAGATTATTATTTATTAGTACTATTTTCATATGAAGCTCCAATTTGTCTATACAATTAGGATTGCACAATTGATGAATATCCATGGCAAACAAGCTAGTTGATTGCATGTATAGTTCATCTTATTTCAAAGAAATAATTATTTTTTATTCAATTATTAAGATAATTTTTCTTCTTCTTTTAAATGATTATTTTCCTAAAAATAGTAGTACCCAAACATGTCCTATAGAATGCATTGGTTGATAAATTTGGACTTAAAAGAGACAATTGAAGGGAAAGAAGGAGCTCATTACTTAGAATATTGGCAAGACTTTGATCAAAAGGTGAGAAATCATCTTCTCCAACGTGAAGAACTGAAACTGGACTGTGTTGTTCTTCTTGGCAAGTTGAAGTGTCCTGTCAAGATTACATACTAGTTTATATCAGTAAAAAAAATATGATCCCAATAAACAGTTTGCATGAAAATCAGCATTAATGTAAATTAATTGTGATCAGCACCTGCAACTAACCCCATTTATCATGTATAATTCGCATTAGAAAAAATAATGAAGGAAAAGACAATCTAACCAGGTGAATTAAAATCTTACAATAATAAGCAAGATAAATTTGCAAAATGTTTCCAAAGGTCTTATAGTCATTACCAATACATATATTCATATAAAATAGTATATATTCTTATGTAATTTTGTTACCACGATAAAAATATATATGAGAATGAAACAAACAAAAATTGGATTATTGGAAAATATAAAAAAAAAATGAAAAAGTGCTGCACAATTCCCACCGACAGAAGATAAAATAAAATATTGTCCACAAATTATTTCCTACCAAACTCCTTTCTTTTGTCCTTATGTGATAATTCGTAAAAGAAATTAAAAAACAGAGAAAATTCTAACATGAAACGTAACAAAAGACAAACAGGCAAACATAAGAGCCTCAACCGCAGACACACGAATATTTGTGAAGATGCGTTGCAGTAAATAATTGCTCACCGTAGCCCCGGAGTCCTTGCCGACAACAAGGGGTGAAAAAAATGAAAACCTTTTACCCGCTTCAACGTTGTCGTTTTGTGGTTCTTCCCAGGACGAGGTTAAAAAAAAATCACTCTCAGTCCAACTAGAGCCACTGCTACAGCTACTACAAGTGGTGTTGGTGGACCCCACCATGAAATCCAACGGTGGTGGTGGAAGAGAAGGTTCCACCACGATATCCCTGAATGACTTCCACCGTATGATGTCCTTGATCTTCACCACCGTTGTGATGTTGACATCGCTGCTGCACACATGGCTCCTTCTTCTTCTTGTTCTTGTTTTTCTCCTTGAAGATGATAGCTTGCGTGAGAGGCTCCTCGGTAGAGAAAGCACGGAGGGTGATTTTGAGGTGAAGAGAGAGATGCTTCTTATGGTGTTCATGAGTGTTTGAAAGGGTGATGAAGATTTGAGTTCCATTTCGATGAGGCTGTGCATGCTGTTGTTGTTGGTTGGTTTTCTTGGAAGTGATTTGAAGCCGCTTGAGGAGCACGAGTTTAGATTCTCGCTGAGGAAGTCCTTCAGCATTCTTGGCCTGCGTTCCATTGAGTTGAACCTTTTCAGCTGCGTGCTCATTTTGGAAGGAATAATGTAATATGTGTAGTGAAAATGATACAAGGAGAAATTGAGTTATGTAAAGAGAGAAAGAGAGAATGGGGTTGGTGGAGAATTGAGTGTGAGAGTGGAATAAGAATGAATATATATATAAAAGGGTGAGGGAGAGAAGAAGAAGAAATAGAGAGGTAGGTTCTAGGTGGAGATCTCCATAATATTATTCTCATCAAGGTAAGGTAATAATATGGATATAGATATATATATGAATATGATAGGTGGTGCTTGCACGCAAGTGAATTTCTGGAAGTTGCTGTGAAGAAGCAGTGAGGAACTAACTAATAACTACAGTGGTTGATTGTTGTGCAATACTAAAATGAAAAACACTTTTTAGTTTTTACATTTACGTCCGTACGATTATTGGTTCACTTAGTTAATTATTTGGTTGAATCGCATAAATTAAAAAGGAAAATTTTCCAAAAATCACTTAGAAATGTGTTGGGTCATTATCAGTTTACTTGGATTAGTTTTATTAAATAATTTTTCAGCTGAATTGAATCAAAGAATTTGTGAGAACAGATCTCAAACTTAAAAAAAAACTTAATTACCAAATACTCAAGAATGATCCATTAACAATATTTTTATATATGTAATGAGATTCTAACTCATGTTCTTATATAAAATATGAGTCTAATATTTAACTGGATAAATTTTTACTAACTTAATTTGCCTGAATCATATATGTTAATTCTAGCTATAGCATTTCTCAATTGAATTATGATGTATGGTGTATTTGGATCAATGGTAAAGGACATAAAATCACAATATGACACTAAAAACTAAAAATAATGGTGTGCTTGTTTTTGCCTTCAACGTAAATAATCTTAATCGACTTTGACTTAAAACTTAAAAGTGAAACTAAACCAAATATCTTGTTAGTTTGACTAGCCTGTCCTAACTGCTAAGCTAGTTTTTATACCACTACTAGTATGTATATCTAATAAGAAGAAAATGAAAGGAAATAATAAATACTATGAGGGAGAGACGACAAATTAAAAAGGGTATAAAGTTTAGGGTGTAAAAAATGAGGATTAACTAAAAGAAGGGTGTGGTTATTGAGGGGGGAAAGAGACAAAAAAGTGTAGCCAAGTGGATGGTTCTGTGATTAATTCGTGGGCAATATTTTATGTGTTTTGGGAGTGAAAAAGTGACAGCGAGGATCAAGTTGGAGGGTCTATTGGACTTGGAAGCATGTCGTGTAGTAATTGAGTTGACTAAAATGAATGTGCAACCGTGCAGGGCCCGGATTTGTCTGATAGTATCTCCAGCACATGCAGCAATCGGGACAAATACCTACTGATCAGTACTACTACTATGCCCTTGTCTAGCCGGAAGTATAATAGGAATACCCATAGTGTGTACCTTTTGTCAATATATAGGGATTTGCTTTGGAACAAGACCATGCAAGGATCTTATTTTAATATAGCTAACACATTCACATTTCTCATAATGAAGCAAAAATGATATGGAGAGATATTGTTATTTGTTTATTCACACTCTCACTAGTCAATAATAATTTGTTATTATAATTTGTTTATTAATTATGTAAAATAATTTTATATTTTTATTTAATTATAAACTATTATATATATATATATATATAATTTTTTAATTATAATAAAAATGTTAAAAGTTATGTGAACAGTAATTTCTCTGATGATCAGTTGACAGCATAAAAGTTTAACATTGATAATATATAGCCGTTAAATTCTAATTTTAATGGCTTGATAGTTTGAATTCTTTTAACAAAAAAAAATTAACCTGGCTAAAGCATTACGAATTTTCAATTTTTCTTGATTTTTTTGCTCAATATTTCATGCTAAACTAATAGAAAACCATCTTTTGATTTCGTACAAATTTGTGATTTGTACCATAAAACATTATTCTTTCTATTATGTCTTTACTTACGGGCCCAAAAGCCCATAATAGAAAACCTAATAAAACTAAGACATGCTTTTTTTTCAAACTCTCACTTTTACTATTCGCACCCTTCAAATTTTTTGTTAACTTTTATCCCAATTTATAATACCTTTATACATGATTTTGACTTGCCAAGATTTTGGTTTGAGTAGAATTAGGGTAGGTCCCTTTAAATAAAGTTTTGTGGATAAAAAATGTATGTGATTGAGGGAGATTCTTCATTAAAGGTGATCATTCAAGTTTTTAATTGATATTAGTCATCAACAAAGAGATTGAACACTATTTTACACTAATAAGTAATAACATGTTGCATCCTCATTCTTCATTTCATTTAATGGCTTTAACAAATGGATTAAAGGAAAATAAAGGATGAATTGGAGAAGAGAAATAACTCTTTCAAAGTTGTTTTTCGAGTAGCTTGATCATTCTTCATGTTTATTCTATATAAATTTTCAAATCTTTAACTAAATTATCTTTAGTAACAAGTCTTACTCTCAGTGTTACTAGGTATGGTCTCTTAAACAAAATTACAATAGCCATGCGATGCACGAATAAACTTAGAGAGGATACATTTTTAAATTATATATAAAATTATGCTAATTTTTTATATTATTAAAAAATATAAAATCAATTCAAATGCCCATAATATAGAACTTAATTTAACATTTTATAAAAGAAATATCAAAAACAAAATTAACTGAATTAATTGAAAAAAATGTAAAATTACTTAAACAATTAAAAGTCATCAGCATAATATTATATTCAGGTTAATTTATGTTGAATTTCATCAGATATCACATTTAATATTTAATATAAAAATTTCAATAATTTTTTAACATTTTTTAAATAATGTAAGTTAATAAGTATGAATTTAGTTATTTAATTTAAAATATTCTCAATTTAAATTAAACATTTATAACATCTTTTAGAAGTTTATAACAATTTTCTATTAATTAAAATTACTTAATATCAAATTCTTAATTTACGCAAATTGATAATGTTTTGTCACGTACATAAAAAATATTCTATTTTTTTAGAAATTCATTGTAAAGTAGTGATGGACCATGCTCCTCACACTATACAACACATATATACATTATAATATTTGAAGTTTTCCAGCAAAAATATATTGAAAATTTCAACAAAAAATAACAATAAAATAAATTCATTTCTTATTTTTTTAATGAGATATATTTATAAAATTAATGTTTATTATGTGCCTAATATTTGCAATGTATATAAACTCTAAATTGAGTTAGGCTCATTCACTCGAGGGATCTTGGTTTGGGTAATTTCTCAGCATAAGAACACTAGGATAACAATTAAATAGAGAAAAATATTTAACAACATCAAAGGAAATTCAGTAGAATGACCCAACGCTTTTTACTTGACTATTTTTACTTCTCAATCTATAGATATTTTGATTTGTATTTAATTAGATTTCCAAACAAAAACCCAAGTTAATATTTACTTGCTTTAAATAAATGTTTTCTCATTGAACATATATTTTCTGAGTGAAACAAGTTCTCTGTGGATTTGATACTTGATTCTTACCATTTTATATTACTTGCGTGACTTGGTACACTTTTCGATTAGGTTTGCCGAAGAGCGAACAATGATATGTATATATACATGTTGTCTTGTTTCTCTCTATTAGTTAGGAATAATATGATAACTCACTGTATTGTTTGTATTTAGATCCTCTGATAATCTCGAACTTTGTGTTTGTTGTGACACCCTCTACCCTGACATTTATATAAATAAATAAAATATATAAAAAATATTGGTAAACAAATTCACACGGGTAAAAGGTTCACATTCACTTCACTATTACCAAATAAAACTCATTAAAAATATATTCGGCTCAAAACAAGGCTGTCAAAATTTACAAAAATGTTTTGTTAAATTAGTGAGGTAAAGTAAAATAGACTAACATCATGCAATTAATATTAGAAATTTATGCCCCAATGTCACATCCTATCATAGCATTGTGTCCCGACGTCCTTCAGCACAAGATTCCTTAAAGCAATTCACCTAGTCATCTGCTCCCCAAACACAAAGTTCAAGATCATCACAGGATCCAAACACAAACAACACACGGGGAGTGAGTTATCACATTCTTAACTAATAGAGAAACAAGACAACTAGATATACATATCATATAAATGAGATACAACTTACTTAAACATAACTCACGTAATTCCGCCACTTTGTCATTTAAACTTCACTTTTCAATCATCAATCACATTACACAAGAATCACACACTTCGATCAAGACATAATAACACATCAATTTCATAGTAAACAATTAGCAAGCGGCATGCAACAGTTATGCTAAGACTCAAGCCTATATGCAATGTGGTATCATGTCAGTAAATAACCACCCTGTGACGCTTAGGAGTACATAACAAGACACATAAAAAATGAGTATGTCAGGTTACTCTCACTAAGTAAAATCATAGGGAGACCAGTCAGGGTCACGCTGTTTGGCGAGAATGCTCCAATCATGTGGGATCGGCACAAGCTTAAATGAACACTCAAACTGACTGTATTTACCCCCAAGGCCTACACTCCGAAGAATCTATTAGGGTCTCTCCCTCCTGATTCAGGTCCAACCCCTAAAACAAATTTTTTGCATGCAAACACTGCTCATGAATTATACAATACCCACGACCTCACACTCGTGTTTTAAACACGTTTAACACATTGCGCTATAATTTAACACTGGTTCCTAAATAGAAAACCTACACTTTCTCTTTAACACTGCGCATCAACACTTTTCTCAAGATAACACTGGTCAGGTTATTGTATAATTCACAGCTCACAACACAAGTAATGTCATATCAAGTGTTAACCACACACTTATTCACAACAAAAACTCATATTCAAGATTTCACATCTTATAATGTCACAATCCACCATCACATGTTTACATGTATCTCACAAATTAACACATGTTCACTTTGCACTACTCAATCTTCATAACAATATTTTAAAATTACATCAAAAGAAATTACTATTAGGCATTAACCTTACAACTTTCTTCGATTTATTATTTTAGTTATATACACATAACAAGTTGATCATCATCTTGGAAAATTAGAACAAGATAATTTTTATAAAATAAGTCATTAAAAAATATTATTTATAGTATAATTCACGTTAAATAAAATAACTCATTTTTTTAAGGGCTCACACTCAACATAAGAATACATTAATTTCAAAGCAATTTTTTAAATTGGAACATCAATTGGTTCATCAAACATATATAATTTACAGTTATAATTATAAGGATAGAATCAAAATTGGTAGAAACATCTCAAAACTCATCCCAATTGATACTCTAAGGATCCCTACACATGTTCTCACTATCCCCAATTGTGAATAACTCATCCCTTACCTCGATGTAGTCGCTCAAGCATTCTCCATTAAGTTCCTTCTCTAGTTGCTCTGTTAGGATTCCCAAACGTTAGAGAGAAGGAGAAGAGATTGAAGTCTTCATTTCATTGTCTTTGTGCGATCCCATTTCCTCCCTCTGCAGATATTATTTTGTAGGTCCCAACGGTGAAGACGTGAGGAATTGAATCGTGAACCACATATCAAAATTTCATGACAATCCAAGGTTACTGAGACAATTTTGGGTTTATGCGGGAAAAGAAAATTCTACGATGTCAAGGACATGTCTCTCAGATCCGACATGTTTTCGTAATTCCCAATGGTGAGAATGTTTGGAAATGATTTCTAAACCTGCTGCCCGAATTTCATGACGATCCAACGATGAATAAGTTTGAGATCGTCATTTTTCTGAGATAAGTTTGGTGGTATGCGTTTGGGAGGAGGAGAGAGGAAAACGAAATTGAGAGAAAAATATTTATAGCTAGAGTATTTGCAACTTATTATTTACTCTATTTTATTTATTTTTATTATTTTATAAAAATAAAATCTATTTTATTCTCGAAAAAATGAATAAATAAAATATTTTTTTCTTAAATCATTATTTTAATTAATAAAGTTATTTCTCTTTATTTATTTAATTATAATAACCTGAGAATTTTTCTAAAATTTTATTTATTTATAAACACAATCCTTTTTAAATTAGTTTACCAAACGAATGGGATGTTACATTCGTGGGAGCAGATAATTAGGTGGATTACTTTAAAAAATCTTGTGCTGAAGGACGTGAGACACAATGCTAGAATGTGATATTGTGGTATGATTTTTTGTTTAATTACATGATATTTTGAGCTAAAATTTTTTCTAACACACTTTATTTGATAATAACAGTGAAGTGAATGCGAACCTTTTATCCACATGAACTATTTTATGTTAATCAAATAACATCTCATTTTATGTAATTCCGTATTTTCACACACACACGCGCGCGCACACACACATATATATATATATGGGGATAAAGAGTGTCACAAATATAGAATGAGTGAATGAGAACAAAACATATTAAAAAATCTCACGTTGATTTGTGGAAATAATCAATGATCTTTAGAGCATGAGATCTTAAAAAGAATTACCTACAAAGGATTTTAATCGATAAAAGATTTTAATCAACAAAATATTAAATAAAGTATTACCATATAAAATATCTTAAAGTGAAGAAAGTCGGATAATTGATCATCAAGATATTATAATAAACAATTTATTTTTTATTACATCATATTACTTTTTATGTTTACATTTCTCTTTCTTAAATCTCTTTTTCTCTTTGAGTTCTATTTAAATGGGACGTCCATCTAACATTTTTCTACATTAAAGTTTCGGGAGACCACCAATAACTATACGGTCTCCCCTTGCCTCCACCTATATATATATATATATATATATATATATAGGTTACGAAAAGCATGATTGATTAAATTAGTTTTTCAAGAATTTAATTTTGATTAACAAAATTGTAAAAGTTTTATCATACTTTATATTTATATTATCATATCAAATGAGTTTGCCAATCACAGTTATACACAAGATTAAATAATTTAAGAAATGTCATGAAATAATAGTGAAACAGTTATATATACTTATTTTTAGCTGCAGTGGTAGAAAGGCTTTGTATTTGAACTTTTTCAACATTAGCCTGAAAAGAGAAGTGCTAAATGCTGATTAATTTTCTTTACAGATATATAGAACAACAGAACAATCAAAAGACTTCCTAAGTACCTGTACCTTAACAAAAGTAGGCATGAGTTATGCCTTGAAATCCACTAATTAATATGCTACACTCCAAAGTCCAAAATCTAATTAAGCCATAACTAAATTTAAGTACAGTACAGCCCAATCATGTACTTATGTCCACTAGTATCTCATTACCCCTTCATATAACAGTATCCAAAACTCACCAAACTCTGACCTATATGTCCTTTGTTACCACAAAAGTAGGCATCCCTCTGCCCTTGGTTGGTAGGTATCCTTATTTTTCTGGTCTGGTTGGTAAGCCTAAAATCTGAATGGGTGCTGTAGGATGAGACCTACTTTTCTGATTCGGACTTCAAGTGCGGCCAGATAATTTCTGTTGAGAAAAGTGAGGCTAAAGTCCCAGAGACCTTAAAGAACTTGAGGCAATTGCTTCAACCTAACCTGGAATGTAAAATTACATTTCGAATTAGTCTTTCTGGAATGTAATTTACATTCCGAGTTAGGTGTTTCATAAACTTAAAAAGGTACACGAAGCCATTATGGAGGCGCAGAAGCAATTGCCAAAACTTGATTTGAACTTTGAAAAGGGAAACTATTAAGTATTAAGCATCCAGGTCCTGAAGATCAGCAATCAAACTATGCAATATAGCTGTCTCAATTTCAAAGGCCAATTCTTCTTGATCCTCCTCAAACCTACTCCACTGATCTCTCCTCTCCATGTCCTTTATGTAAGCATGTTTGTGAGCATGCCCTGCATCAAAAGCAAATGACCCATTTATCCAATCCTCAGTTATTCTCAATGTCTCCA
The DNA here is from genome assembly GCF_000004515.6 of Glycine max. Taxonomy (NCBI): domain Eukaryota; kingdom Viridiplantae; phylum Streptophyta; class Magnoliopsida; order Fabales; family Fabaceae; genus Glycine; species Glycine max. The sequence continues at coordinate 7,058,552 of NC_038243.2, read as the reverse complement.
ACTCAAACCCCTCTTCATTCTTGTATTGGTTTCTACTTCCACTTAGTTCTTCCCTGAAAAAATCCAACAGAAGTGTATCCAAATAGTCTATACAGCCATGTGCTGAACCTCTTACTTTGACACAATGTAGCAGCTGCTTTGCCTTTTCCTCAATCCAATCTTGTTCTTCAATGTCATTATTATTATCATCATCTTCTTCTTCATATTCTTCATCATAGCCAGAGTTGTCATCCAATGAGAGACATTGGTCTAAAAGTTTGCAAGGTCAAATTTTGCAAGACTCTCCAATTTTCATATGAAACTCAATTTCTCAGCAAAGATTAATACTAAACAAAGTTATGAATGTTCCACGTCAATGTTATCTATAATTATTAATATTAATAAAGATAATTATCTCATTTGGTATACACATTTATTATTCTTAATTTACCTTAGCTGCTTTTAAAAATCACTCACAAGCACATATAGTTATGTCTAGTAATTTTTCATTTTTTTGAACATGATAGTTATAGCAATATCTAACTAAAAAAAAATATAGTTAAGACACAAGACACGGAGTGCCAGTTTTTCAACCATTAGATATAAAAAAATACTTGTCATCAAGATAAGTTTGGATAATATTACTATCATCAAAATAATATTATAACGATATAAAGCTTTTTAATTATACTTATAAGAGAAAAAAATGGAATGAATTAAATTTGAAAATAAATTGATTTTTCTTTAATTTAAAATTAATTTATGAATCTTAATTTTTTTTAAATCTTAATATATAGGCAAAGTCTTTATACTTTTATATTGATGAATCAAGTCCTCAAATTTTAAAAAACATGTGAATTTTCTTCATCTTTTCTAAAAATTCATTGCATCTTTTAAAGTTAAGAAAGAAGTAAATTTATATATTTTTTAAGGTTTGAGAACCAAATCTCCAAATTGTATAAAAGTCCTAGACTGCATTTAACCAAAAAATAAAAGACCAATAACATTTTTCAATTTAAAACAGGCCAATCATCAAACATTTAAATGAATCATATTAGATTATTTTAACTTAATTTTTCCATTTGAAAATCCTAATTGTATCTCTAAGAGAAGATTTCGTTTTGAGATCTTAGTCATTTTTATGGATATGCATTGTCACAATATTGTCTAAGATCTTCTCCATCTTTTATTCTTATAATAAATCTCATTTTAACATTTTAAATATTTTTTTATGCAAATAATTTTTATAAAGAGAGAGTAAATTTTTTTTTTTTTAAATAGATGTAGATGATGACTTTTTATTTTATAAGAACTGATCTTCAGATCTTTAGACTAAAATCCTTATGGAAGATGAAGGAAGTTTCTAAAACCGCCAACCCTTGTTGTTACTTATTCATCGGCGGATGATAGAGCTTTTCTTGTTCTGCTTTCCTATGATATGGATTCGGTTGATTCTCCTGTGGTATCGACTGCCTTTGTTCGGCTGAGACTTCAGCGTCTGCGGATTCTCTAGTAGCTGCTATAGCATCTGCTTCGTCGGGTGCTGAATCGGATGCTTTATCTACGCGGTTTGAAACTCTTTGGAAAAGAAAATGCTTTGCCCAGGAATTCTAGGTTGAAAGCCCTCTCTGACCAAAAAAACCAGGAACGAAAGTCTTCATCCTAGGCTTTGGAATCAATCAAAAGAGCCGGAGTCGAGTAAGGATACAACGCATCAGTATAAGCTGCTACAGCATCAGGCAGGGCAAAGGTACTTTCCAGACCTGAATCTACAAAAGATGGAACCTAAATAAGAAGCCAGATGAAAGGGTCACTACCATTTGTCACGGTTACGATGTCGTCGTGATCCTTGATACTGCAGAAAAATATAGAGAAAATGGGACTCATGCAGTTGCAATTACTACTGCATTTGCATGTAGTCTCGATGAGTAAAAAAACTTTACCTTGAGGCCGCAATCTAAAACCATGTTTACGACCGACATCCTATTCGTCTTGAAATCGCGATTCATTCACGATTCAGGGACAAAAACGAGACAACCTCCGATTCGCATCGGTAGCAGCTGGAATCCTATCGAATCGTGCGATACTTATCGTGAATCGTACGATACTAACTACCATGGTTCCAAATTGAAAATTTTCCTTCCAATGACTCCTGTGTGTGCGTGTGTGTTTTGCTTCCATAATTATGTTCAGGGTAGAATGGTTGAGTTCAGGGGGACAGGAGATGCATTATAAATTTGTGAGCAACATAATTGGCATTACATGATTTATGTATATCTCTTGGAGTGTCTGATACCCATGTCTCTCTGGAGAAGCAGTTGGCGAAATGATGCTCAGGGGGGAAGATAACTGAAGGAAGAAAAGAAAAACGACAATGGGAAGTTGAGATGGTCAAGATTTGTTCTTCTTCTGGTCAAAGGTTTGTCTATATTAAAGTTACTTGTATCCTTCTTTAGGCTACTCTTTGTGTTGTTGTTCTTGCAAGTTTGAGTCTAAGAGTACACCTTGACTTTGGTGCTTTAGATGTGCAGGAACTGAAGGATTTTTGGAAACAAGAAAAAATTCAACCTTTCTGCCCTTATAAGAAAAATGGAAAATCAGCATCAACAAACTCAAGAAGTAGCTGGATGAATGTGAAAAGATTCTAGCTAAACCAGTGAATACCGAGAGAAGAACTATCCAAGAACTTTGACAGTGAAGGCAGTGGGTCTTCAAATGATGCCTCAAAAACAAAAGGGAAAGTCTCAAGCTTTAACCTTTCAAAATGTGTGAAGTGTTTTCTTTTATCTAACTCACACGGTTGGCTTTGGATCTCTTGGTACCATTAGGAGTTTAGGAGAATATTGAACAAATGACAGTAAAATTGTATCGATCTTTGGATCTTATAATTTAGGTTATAGTTGAGCTTACGCTAGTGAATATATGTAATCCAATATTAGGTTTCATTACCTTACTCTAGATGTGTCAGAGGAAAGATCCCATTATTTTATCAGCTTCTCTCTTTATTCCTTTAGCCATGTTTAGATCTAGTTTTCTCTTTTCAATTAGCTGTTATTCTCAGTATGAGTTCTTTATATTGCCCAATCCATAACTACTATCCATATTATACTGTCTTATGTGTAGCCAGAACCAGGGGATTGCATTGGATGCATCAGAAGAAACTTTACAATGTAAACAATAGCATGCAGTGATGATAAAATTCTATTGTCAAATTCTTGCTTTCAATGCTAGGTCTACTACAGTCTGTATCAAAATAGAGTTTTGACACTGAAACTCTGCAAGTTTGCAATTCCAACCAGTCATGAAACGTCAACTGAGTGACTGATATTGGCATTGCTTTTACAAAACTGTAGATTTTAGTGTTTTCTACAAGTAATGATAGCGCTATTTGGCCAGGGTTGATAATGGCTTTAAAATAAATGAAACTTAGTATGAGTGCTTCAGATTCTTCAAAGAATATTACTCTGTAATTGCATGGTCTTACCACACAGAATTTGGAATTTTCAGTTGAAGAGGTTGGATTCATCTTCAGCATGACATTTCTAAGTAAACATCCTGCTGCCTATATATGAAGTGGTAAGATAAATAGGTGGTTGATATTTGGTTCTCATTTGGGTGATACTATTCAATGCTAATGCTACACCAATACACCATGTATATGGATCTTGATTTGGTACTTGAAATATGAAGGAGGCACACCATACAAAGTGACCCAAGTCAATTTAACCCAATGCATCAACGTGTTGGCTAGCCCAATGGTTGATCATTGGGTTCCCTAATCTCTCATGTTAAAAATTATTGGAATGGTGTATTGGAAGCTGGTGTTGGCAATTGCAGGGTGGGTATTCATGCTTCTTGTCGTGATTATTAGAATCTTACAATTCATGATTTGGATCACATGATTCAATACGAATTGGGTAGCCAACAATTCATATCATATGATAAATCATAGATAACTTTGAATCTTGCTATAGATAGATAAATTAGTTCAATTTCATATCATTGATACAAATCACATGATTAATCTATTAAATGTTTTTTATTTTTTAGTTTTCTTTCACTATTTCTTATTGAAGACATCAATGAGTTAGATAAGTTTAGTTTAAATTGTTCAATGAACCGGAATTGAAGGAGCATTATTGAATGCACCTTATTTAATTATTCAAATGTTTTATTTTCATTCTCTAAGACAAGGATTTCACACCGTCACTCTTTTTTATGCATTATATTCTGTTTTTCTATTTTAGTCCCTTGAAATAAAGGTTTCACTCACTCAATTGTGACTTATGATTTTGTTTCATGATATTGATGATAATTTTCTAGATTAAAATTATTACATTGAGTACTATACATCATTTATCATTTGATATATTTTAGCCATTTTTATTGTCTTTGAATTTTACAATTTGATATCATTTATGATTCATAAATTAGCTTAACAATTCATTTAATGGAAATTTAATAACCTCGGTTATGAATTTAAGATTGTACTATATTTTCTAAATTCATTTATTTCATTGTATTAGCCGTTAGTCAAATGCCTATTTATTTACTTCTATCCTTAGCGAATTACACAAGTTTAGGTTATAAACAGAAGTGCAAAGCTAGAAACCCTAGGAATTCATCAGATCCGCCGCATCTTCTCTTTTGCTTGGGTTTGCTTGGGTATAGGTGAGTACCTGACAAGAATCATCGGGTTCAAAAGATTTTAGTAGCGCTTGTTGCAGGTAAGTTCTCTAGTTTCTTTATTTTTCTTTTGAAGGTAGTTCGCACACCTTCTCTGAAACTTTGATTTTTAATCGTGCTGAATGACGTCGTGTGATCCATGTAGTCAACCTCTTTTAGTGGGATAAGGCTTTATTGTTGTTGTTGTTGCTGCTGCAGTTCACTCACCTTTTGTTTTTATATATTAATGTTAAAATAGTTTCCTGGATCATATAATTAACTTGAGTTGATTTATATATAGTGAAATTTTAGTGAAACATTTTTTTCTCAATTCTTTAGGTGTTCCCTTAATAGTTGTCATTAAGGTTTTAAGTTATGGTAGTGGTTGCATCATTGTTGCATTGTGACTGTTGTGGGACACAAAAGTGATATGATGTGGTTGTAGAATCACTTCAAATCAACATTAAGTGATGTTAAAACCTTAAACCTTGTCTTGTCTATATCCTTATCCACGCCTCATTTCTTTTGCTACACGATCGGTGCTTGAGATGTCACATGCCCAACAAGTCTTTTCAGTGAGGGAATTTCTGGTGGAACGGTGAAATGCGTAGAGATTGGAAAGAACACCAACGGCGAAAGCACTTTGCTGGGCCGACACTGACACCGAGAGACGAAAGCTAGGGGAGCGAATGAGATTAGATACCCCAGAAGCGTAGATCCGGAGATTCCCGATATAGGTCAACCTTTCGAACTGGTGCTGAATCCACGGGCAGGCAAGAGACAACCCGGTGAACTGAAACATCTTAGTAGCTAGAGGAAAAGAAAGCAAAAGTGATTCCCGTAGTAGCGGCGAGCGAAATGGGAGCAGCCTAAACCGTGAAAACGGGGTTGTGGGAGAGCTATATAAGAAAGGCTTATGGTGGATACCTAGGCACCCAGAGATGAGGAAGGGCGTAGTAAGCGACGAAATGCTTTGGGGAGTTGAAAATAAGCGTAGATTCGGGGATTCCCGATATAGGTAAACCTTTCGAATTGCTGTTGAATCCTCGGGTAGGCAAGAGACAAACTGGTGAACTGAAACATCTTAGTAGCCAGAGGAAAAGAAAGCAAAAGCAATTCCCGTAGTAGTGGCGAGCGAAATGGGAGTAGCCTAAACCGTGAAAACGGGTCCTAGCCGTAAACGATGGATACTAGGCACTGTGCGTATCGACCCGTGCAATGTTGTAGCTAACGCGTTAAGTATCCCGCCTGGGGAGTATGTTTGCAAGAATGAAACTCAAAGGAATTGACGGGCGCCCGCACAAGCGGTGGAGCATGTGGTTTAATCCAATGACAAGCGAAGAACCTTACTAGGGCTTGACATGCCGTGAATCCTCTTGAAAGAGAGGGGTGCCTTCGGGAACGTGGACACAGGTGGTGCATGGTTGTCTACTTTTTTCACCCCCATCTATGTCGTCACACGGGGGCGACATGGATGGGGTGAAAGTGGAAAGAGAGGGATGGGGTTTCTCTTGCTTTTGGTATAGTGGGCCCCAGCGGGAGGTCTGCATGACGGGCTAAGGGCTCTCAGCCACATGGATAATTTAATGTACTCATCGAGACGTGGATCATCCAAGGCACATTAGCATGGCGTACTTCCTCTTAGAATGTGAGTTTGGGCCTAACTCAACCCCAAAAGTTAGCTTAAGTGGTGAGGGTTGCCCCTCACTTATATACTCTAACTTGACTTTATTTCTAGTCGATGTGGGACTTGGGTTTCCCAATACACCCCCTAACGCCCAACACTTCTTGGGCTTGATGCGTGGATAACAATGATGGGTGACCCTTTGAATTAATCTTGGAGATGGTCTGACACCATCTTAGAATCTTAGAATGTGAGTTTAGGCCTAACTCTACCCCAAAAGTTAATTTAAGGAGTGTGGGTTGCCCCTCACTTATATACTCTAACTTTACTTTATCTCTTGAAATTTTAGAATGTGAGTTTAGGCCTAACTCTTCCCCTAAAGCTAACTCAAGGGGTGTTCCTTACTTATATACTTTAACTTGGATTTATTTTTAGCCGATGTAAGACTTAGGTTTTTTCTATTACACTCCCTCATGCCTAACACTTCTTGGATATGCTCTGATATCATCTTAGAATATGGGTTTGGCAACCGCAAAAACTAGCTCAAGGGGTGAGGGTTGTCCCTCACTTAAATATTCTAACTTGGCTTTATTTTTAGCCAATGTAGGACTTGGGTTTTTCCTAATACTTCCTAACTCTACAAGGTTACCCATCTCAAATCGCTCCAAGTCAAGTATGTCTAACTAAAGAATTTTTAAGTGATGGATTATCAAAAAGTAGACTCATGTTGTTGGTATATGTAGCAATTTATCAGTACCGTATGATTTGCGATACAATACATATGATTCAAGTAGTTGGCAATACGAACCGGTGAGCTAATCATTTTGGTGCATGAATTGCAAGAATCACAACCTAAAGAAGAATCACACAATTCTTGCATAGGTTGAGGCCTTGGAAGGAGTTGTGATACCCTATTGCTCCTCCAAGGGTCGTTGTGCCTAGCCATCATTACTGGAGTAGTGCTTTTATCGCCAAAATTGCAAAAAGTGTTGGTTGTAGTAGACAAATTGCATTGCACTATAGTTCTTACTCCTTTCAATCATGGTCAAAGAAGAGAGATGACCCAATTCACAACCCTAACCGTAAACAATGACTTCTTTTTTCACTTTAGCAACTTTTGTGTTTTAGTTGCAAGATATAAACCGTGTTTCAACTTTGGACTGTCAGTTTTAACTTATTGATTGATATTTAAGTATTGACTGGTATCAAATAAAAAATATTTAATTGATGTGATAATTGTTTTTTATTTCAATTATTTTTTTTATCATAAAATCTATTAGAAAAAGTAGTAAAAATCTTTCAAATACAAATATTTAATACTATATATTAATTTTCATAGCACAATATTTATTATGAATTTTAATGTTATTCTATTATAACAATTTTTAACAGAGCTCATACTTCTTATGCTCTTAGAGTTATGATTCTTAGTTATTGATCATGAATATGTTCTTTAGAGTTATGCTTCTTTGTAAGTTGTATATGCTACGTTTTATTATGATCATGAATCTTACCATTCATAATTCGGAAAATGAACCTTTTGATTTACTATTTGAATATTGATTCTACTACAATGATAGGTAGTACCAATCAAATCCATTTTAAGTTATCCTTAACTATATAATCTTCTTGCACAACCTTTGGATCCTTCACATTCTGATGTGTATTCGGTTCATTTATGTTCCTTACTGTTGGAAGTCTTCCTGTAATTGCTAATTGTTTGTGCGACTGTGCCTCATTTTTTTTTTTTGCACTGATGATTACTCCTTGACCTCATTAGCTATTAGGATGTCGTAACTATTTTTTTGTCTCCCTCTTGGAGTTGCTTAGAGGGTTCAGAATGTTGTGAGGGACTTTTGTGGTTAGGAGGAGAAAACAAGAGAGTGATTGGTTAGTTGGGACTTGGAAGGTTATCTACAGAACAAGATAATTCAGAAATTAGGCTTCTAAAACACGGAGAAAGTATTTAGAGTCCAGTTAGTAACCTAATATTTGATTAGAATAGTTCTTGGATTGCTATTGTGAGGAGATGTGATTGAATGGGCCAATGGGAATAGTATTGATAGAATAGTCCTGAATTTGTACAGAGATTGATTTCTCATTTTATCAAAAATATGCAAAGCTTGTGGGGATGTTACTGTTAGAACTATTTTCTACTTGTTGGGACGAATTTTGCAGTGTTTCAGTTTGCAAGTACCACCACCTTGTTAAGTCCATTTGTGTCCATTCGCAGAAGAGTTGTCACACACCAACAATTGTCTCTAACTGTTATCCTAATAAACTAAGATTTCTTTGTTCTTAAGAAATTTCACAAAAGACATGTAACTCTTTAAAATCTTTATTTTAGAATATACTATTCATCACTGAATAGCCCAAGTTTTAATTTAGTTCCAATGTCACAAAATTACAGTTTGATCTCTATTGTTATCTTTGTTTCTGACCAAATTGTCTGTAATACATGTAACTCACAGATGTCAATTGAGATTGTCAAATTTCAGTATATTAATGGCAACTTGATGTTGCATGTGCAGAATGTGGAATTAAAAATTCGATGACAAAAATGAAACTTGCATTGAAAAGTTAATTTTAATTGAAATTATATTTATATTTAACCTCTAAGAAAGAACCATATAAAAGTATTAAATGTTAAACATTAGAATCCTGTTAATTACAAGTAGCATACTTAGTTTAGAAATGAAACTATGAGATAAAATTTGAACAAACCAGAGCTACCTTTTGATCAGTAGGACCAGGAGCAAGGTTTAAAAATTAAAAAGTAAACCAATTCCTAAAAGAGAGGTACCTACACGAGGGAGATAAATAACAGGCCTAATGTGTTGTTGACTTGCATGATTTAACTGTGTATCTCTTATGTTGCTTGTTGTTTTTTTAATTTAAAAATATTTTAGTGTTGTAGCTAGTGAATCAAATGATATATTTTTACTGACCAAATGTGAGTCTGAGTCTATGATTCTATTCCTATTTCTTCATTGCCGGAATTTTTACTACAGGAAAGGAAATGAAAAAGCTACAGTCATTCATAATGAGCATTTTCTTTGGAATTACGTTGCTAATTTTACAAACAAAAGTTTATAATATTTATCTGCTGTCTTTTTTAACTGAACTATAAAGTCAAACAAATGCAAATGAGAATCTTGTTATAACCTTGATTTTTTTTCTTTTTGGCAGTGGAGTTAGTTTTGGTTGACTAATGTTATACAATTATGTGTTTATTGCTAAAAACATTTTATAAATAGCAATATAGTAGATGCATGTGATATTTTTAAATGTTAAATTTCCTTTCCTACTCTCACTCAACAATTTTTCCCCCAGATACTTTCGTTGTGTTATATACTCTCTCTGAGATGGATTCTGACAATTTCCAGTCAGTTGATTTGAGGAAGTACATATGTCCAGTACCGGGTATCCAAGTTTTGGTGGTAGATAACAACTTGACATGCCTAGCAACTGTATTGAAAATTCTTCAAACCCTTGGATATGAAGGTAAGTAGCAGTGAACATATATTTCTGGAAGCTAAAAGTTATTTTTCTTTTATATATCTGTGGCTTATATGCTGTTTAACTGCATTCCGATATATTTGCAACCACAATTTCAAATGTTCCACAATGATAGCTGTCATATATATTAACACTTAAAAGTCAATCTGATTATCCATTGTGAATTAAGTGATGATAAATTGATCACATTCATAGTCTATGTTCAATCATCCAACAATGTTTATTGTTTAGTACAGGGTGGAGCTAGATTAGTAGATTGTTTTAATTGGGCTGGCCAAGGTTTAAATTTGTGGTCTGCAACGGCACATGTAAAAGCAATGTTATGATTTTGGAGGTTTTCAAATCTTATCACAATATTAAGGTTTTGGAAGTCTCCACAACTACAACTGTAATAACAATTTAAAACCTTCGGGGTGGCCAAATAGAAATACCATTAATTGAAAAGGTTTAGCTAAAAAATAATACTTAAAAAAAATACATGTAAAATGGAGTGAATAAAAAACTTTGGAAACATATTAGAGACATAGATTAATAGTGTTACTAGCATTAGTTAGTTACTCTTATAACCAATTGTATAACAGTTTACTAGCATTAGTTATATAAGGCTCAATGTATTCATATAAAGATTTGATTTGCTCATTTGAGCATTATCCTAAATAATATTCAGTTTTTCTTCTCTCTTTTCATCTCTATACCTTGAACTTTATCAGAACACAACTCTGCCTGGGACTATGCATATATAAATTGTGCATCTTTCTTTCTCTTCTGAGATTATCATATGATTTGATAACATATTTTAATGTAGCCATAAAAGTTGTTTTTAATTTTGTTACTTGAGGCTAAACTATTGGGATATTATTTCTTCTTCTCACTACTTGTTAATGAACTTGATGACACCCACAGTATATAATTATTATTTTGGATTGATTTATTATTGAGTTTTTCCTTACTTTCTTGTACTACTAGTTGTGACTGCTTCATTAGCTTCTGAAGCATTAGCGATTATTGAGAAGAAGAAAGATGAACTTAACCTTGCACTTTTGGAGGTTGACTTACCAGACATGAAAATAAATTCCCTGACAGAGAAAATAAGAGAAATCTCTGACCTTCAGTATTTTCGTTAAGTCCTCATATTCTTTGGCTTGTTTTACTTTAAACCACAAGTTCCATTCATGAGTTAAATTATTAACTCACTATCTGTTCATTATTTCTGTAGTTATGACTGCTAATGATAATCCATTGTGCAATGGATCTAAGAGGTATTTTAAAAAGCCAGTCACCATTTATGATCTAAGCAGCCTGTGGATGTATTTGAAGTGGAAAATAGAAGATGGAAGCATAGTTACTGAAGATGTAAGAAGCTATGTAAACAACAATCAAGAATTCCAACCATTCCTGAACGCCAGAGGGCAGACTCTCCAAATTGGGAAAAGAAAAGAACAAAGACATAAGATAGGGGGAAATCAAAGTGAATCATTATTGCTGAAAAGGAAAAGGCTTAGCTGGACTGGTGACTCACATACGAAGTTCTTGGGAGGTGTTGAATTTTCAGGAACCAGTGGTAAGTTTGGACTAAAGTTTATTGTTTATTTATTTCTGCTGTTACTTCCAGCTATAAGAGTAACACTTGCTGTCTTTCTTAGGAGAAGCTCCTCCAAATCAAAGACACCAGCTTAGAAATGTGCCAGGACTTGCAAAACAGAATGTTAAAAACCATTTGCAGGTTTGTTCTTTTCAATGGTGCATGTGTCCTCATTTAACTCTTTTCTTGAATTTTTTTAAAGTATCTTGCATCCGGGGAAATGAACAAGCATTGCTTCATGTAAACTCTGAAACTCAAAATAGGCAGAATTGAGGCAAACCAACGTATGGGGTTCTCATCATTGTGGTGCTTGGGGAGGGTCAATTGTATGCAGCTTTATGCCATGGCCTGTGAGTGAAGAGTTTGTTTCTGTAATTAGAATCCATGATCACCAAGTCATATGGCAGCAACCTTACTGCTGCACTTGAGGCGTTTCAAAATAGGCAGTATATACTTGAAAATTGGTTGTGCTTATTGAAAGCCTGCAATGCGGTTTCAGTTTTAGTGCATTACCTAGTTTTATGAAACTGCTAAATACTACAGTTTGGAATTTTGTTTCAATTGATTGTGTTCACTGTTCAGGAAGTGAAGAAGTGAGGAAGTTAGAGAGTTAGTTGAAAATTATTCATAGAATTAGTCAGGGATTATAGTTAAAACTTGGAAGGGCTGGGGCTTATCTGCAATAGTGGGAAGGATAAAAGGGATAAAGGCATTCAGATTCGTTAGCATTTGCACTGTTGTAGAATTTTTTGAAGGGGAAACTTTTGGAAGAGTTTTCTCTTTTCTTTGTTGACATTTAATACTCAATAACAGAAGCATACTCTCTCTCTAAATTTCATATTCTTTTTTTTTTTTGGTTTCCCTGGTAATATTTTTTTCAGCATTATCATGTTGTATTTGAATCATGACCTATCTGTATATGTATCTGTTTCAGCAATCTCTGCAACAAGCTAATCCAATTCATCAGCACAGCAATATACATTCATCTGATTTGAATTTGGGATCGCAGTATGTTTCTCAGACTGACAATTATAACGGTAAAATACACCAATTGCCCAATTGTCACGTTAAGATCTGTAATTGCATGCATCTGCATTCTCAACGCAACCCATTATATGAATTATCAATTTTAAGTCCAAGTGATCAGACATCAACTGGGCAAAATCAATTGTATCCACCGGGGGAACTGTTCGGTGCTGCACACTACACATCCGGGTCTGGTGAATTTATGAACAATGGTAATGGTAAGTCGGGGGAGACATGTGCTGAAAATACTACTGATATAAAAGTTTTCAGTGAGGACACACATGTATACTGTGTGGATGATCTTGCTGTGCAAAGTGAAATGGATTTTTCAACTCTGTTAGCCAATGACATGTGCCAACGATTTCACCCATTCCTTCCCGTTCCTCTTCCACCATCAGATGGAAAAGAACATGGCATTTCTGGGGCTGAAGCAGGACAGATTGATGAAATTTTTTATCCTCCAAATGGAACTCAGCAGTTTAGTGATGAGGATTTAAATATCTGGTTATCAATGGTTAAATCCCTGGTAAGAATATGCACGTATGCTCATGAATATATACACATAAATATTACTTTTTTTTTTTTTTGTTTCTATTCTCTTTTTTTTAATCTTTTTTCTTTTTGTTGACTTTTATACAGAATTGCTCAATGGTGTTGCTTGAAGCTGTGGAAGGCTGAAAAGAGAATAGAGTTTATCATATGATTTGTCGATGTTTTTTTGTACTTTTGCTTTGAGAATTTTGTCTTATTCGAAGTTGTTGCTGATTTCATTTAGAGTAAGTTTGACAATTTCTAGTTTTATTTTACTATTTGAAAAGTTTCTTTAACTACATATTTCTAATTGCTTATATTTTAGTTTTATAAAATTGAATTTCTTTTTTACCTTTTTCTTACATAAGAAAAGGTTTTATTGTTCCATTTTGACTTTTATATTTTTTCTTGATATTTTTTTTATATTATTTATTTCATTATTTTAATATTATAGTTCAAGATATTGATAATAGATTATTATATGAAAATATGATGTATACTTAAACATATGTTTATTTTATTTTTAAACTTAGTTAAAAAAAATTTAAGATGTAAAATTAATAGTAGAATGGCCAACATGAAAAAAATAATTAAACTAAAAATATAATCAAAATAAATTATCTTTAAATAAAAAACTATACGAGTTTAAAATCAATTAAAAGATATAATTATAATTATCTAAAAATATATTTATTAATAAAGTTAAATTAAAATTTATATAAAAAATGTCATAAATATGTTGATTTATATTATGCTTTTTTTATTGCATTTATATTATGTTATTATGTTCTAGTATTTGTCAAGAAATTTTAAAGAATACTTATTTTAATAACTTTAATAACTTTTAGTTATTAGTTAATTTTCTTATCTTCATTTTATCTCGTATAATGGGACTTAACAATAATAGTAGTAGTTAAACAGTTAGTAAAATTTATTTTCTATTTTCATTCTACCAACACCTTGAGCAAGTGGACTCCAGATATGGTTGATTTCTAGTTCAAAAATGTGAATTTGTCACATAATTTGAACAATAAATTAAAAAAAAAACATTTGCAGCTGAAAATATCTAGGGCAGATACTAAACTTTAAGGGTGTGTTTGGATAAAATAATTTAATTAGGTAATGTATTTTTTATAGGGAATTAAATTCTTTTTTATTAAAAGTAACTGTTTGGATATTTTAGTAAAAGAAATTCAAAATTTTAGAATTTTAAAAGAGATTTTAGTTAGTTGAAAGAATAAAATTTTAAATTCTATCTTCAAGGGAGTGAATTTGAAAATTCTGACTTTTGAACTTCCTCTCTCCGTCGCCGTCATGCCCCTCCTCCGTCACCTTCACCTTGGTGACAACTTCTTCTCCAACCAGATCCCTCCCGAGTACGGCACCTGGTGGCAGCACCTCCAGTACCTCACCCTCCCCGGCAACGAGTTTGTTGAAGAGAGAGGTTGTATCCAAACACAGAATTTTAAAAATAAAGGAATTTAAATTGAAGCATTTGAAATTCTCAGAATTTAAAATTCTTTTTAGAATTTTAAATTGCCTTATCCAAACACACTCTAAAGCCAATTTAAATACCTTTTCGGTTTGCTGTTTCTTATGCTAAAGAAGACTTTATAATTATAAGGTACAATGGTACATTTAACTACATTTAACTAGTGGTAATTCCTCAAGATGAAGTCTACCCTCTATTGCTCAAATGTGCGTTTGAATAGCTGTGTGAATGTTTTCTGATGCGGTCTTTTGGTTTCTGGTTTAAATTCTGGGCTAACTCATTTCTACCCAAAATTTTGCCAAAGTTGTTGGTGGTAACTTGATTCAACCCCTCTTCCCCCTGATGTTTTCTTCACCATCAAAAAGAAGGGAAATTGAACCAAACAAGATAACTTTGGCATTGGTATAACGCTTCCATTTCATTGAATGAGCTCATTAGGGAAATGTAAGTAGTTCAGTGTACTGGAAAAGAACCTCATTCCTCTACAAGCTTGATGATAATGCACGCAATCCTAAGCTTTTAAAAACGCAAGATAATCATCAATTATAGGCATGGCTGAAGACCGGTATCCGGAACCAAAGAGATTATAATGATTTAAATAGTGATACAGCATATAAAGGTCTCTCCTCTCAAAGCCTGGCTGTTTAGGCATCACCTGTAGAGACCATTTGAAAATTGACATAACTATCAGAAAATTATTGTATGAAACTGACATTTCACATGCCAACCCAATATCATTAAGTTTCTTTGAAACATGCAACTATATCCAGCTATAAACTAGTTCAACAAGGATATTGAGAAACCAAACCAAACTATTCACTTTATTGAGGATTTGAGGTAGAATGTTTTCCATAAAGTTCACAGAAAAACATATCACTAAATTTGATAGATCTTAGTTGACACAACGGAAATTGGCTGGACCAAGAAGATTGCTGGAAGCATTATTTGTTGTTTAATATAATATGATCTTACATCAACAAATACAGATAAAAAAAAATCATATATCATGTTCAGTTTACCATGAGATCAAATTTTGATTGAACTTACAAATGACATACCCAACTAAGGTTGTAAGAGTATCAACATTCAGACACAGAGGTGGGGACCCGGAAATGGAATGAAAACACAATTACTAGAAAACAAATTTCATCGATGGACAGTGAGTTCAACAGACAGACACGAATTAGGGTTGCCTCTTGTTAGACCCTAAATACCATGTATAAGAGAGTAAACAAGAGGCATCTGATTAACTCTGTTTTTGAAATACATATTGGAAGCTCTATTGTATAGAGTCCATGTAATACTTACAAGAATCACCAATATCCTAATTACCATAATTACATGATTATGGTTAGCAAACAGTATTACCTCAAAAGAAATAAACAAAAAAGAGAAAGAAATCCATGAAGGGAGAAAAGGTGGTGTTAAGATAATTATGAATTCCATTATATCATATATCAGCAAACAGTATAACCTCAAAGTAAGAATTATAGAATGATCCTCCAAAGCCAGCACACCAAGACATACCAAATTCTGCTTCACTGTGTCCATCGACAGAATAAAACAACAGTCACCACAACTGTCAGCCAATTTTTTTCTTCAAAGTTTGTATGAATATTGCAGTCTCACATTCACATATTTGCATTAACCCCACTATGGAAAAATTTAGAGGACCAAGATAGCACCCAATAATTGTGGGGATGCAACTTAATTGAGCTATGCTTCCTACTTCCCATTCTTAGCTCAATAAAGGTCCTTCAAAATGTGTCTGATAAAATATCAAATTACACTAAAAATTTTAGCCATTGACATAGTAAAAAATAGTGGCTACGAAAGCTCACAAGAGACATTACAATTTACAACTCACTTAGAAATCTACACTTCAAGTTTTGGAATTTTCTGTTGACTATTTTAGCAGGGAATTAAATAGTGGGTCACCCATATCAAAAGTCACAATTTTCCAAATTTTAACAAGTTCCTTTTAATTTTCCTTTGTATTTTTGTGTGTTAAAACATCCTGTGACACAAATTTCAACTGCTAATCTGGTTTCAAACTTTAGCTGCCATATAAGCAAATGCTTGACTTACAATAACATGCAGGGTCCAATATGATAGGCTCTCCATTTATGTCAGAACTGATGTTTCCACTCCAGAGGTCTCCATGTAGTAAGCATGGTTCTATCACCACATTGGCAAACAGGGGCCCCATGCTTTTCACCAGTCTCTGTCCTGTAGAACAAGTCAAGCAGATATATATGGAGTCATTTTCGGAGTTTTAATACAAACAGAACATTATATGTCAATATGATAGGCCACTACAGGTTTATGTCAAAAATAAAAGGCAATTAAGACAGTTATTGCTAGTATCATCAGAAATAGACAGTTATTTTCTACAAGTGGTAGTTATTGTTTAGTATCAGCAGACATAGGCAGTTGTTTTCGACAAGTGGCAGTTATTTGTGGAATACGGATAAAGGAAAAGCGATCAGTTAGAGTGTGTGTGTTTTTTCATTGCTTCTGCAGTGTTGAAGGAGGAAACTCAGTAAGGGAAGCAGCCTGTGTTAGCAATTCTGTACTCTAGATTCTGGTTAAATTCCAGAAATGTGATCAATAAAAATCTTTTATTTGTACTGGAGAATCTTGAGTCTAACACAGATCATGAACAAATGGCAAGTTTGAGTGACATAACTACTAGTGCTCAGTGGTACTTACTTTCTTACGTAATGTTTCTATGATATATATATATAATACTTACTCGACATTTAGATTCTAAATTAAATAAAATATTTAGAATGCCTTAATAACTTCTTCCCTAAAGGTACTGCATTCTTACTTCCAGTCAGACTCTTAAAAGACATTTGTTCTATGGTTATTACTCCACCAAGAAGGATGTGAAAACAGGAAATTGTCACTAAATGAAAGGTCAAAATATATACAGTTATCCACTAGAAAAGAATAGCCTCCTATTCTCCCTGTGTCAATGAACTTAATGTACTCTATCACGTATCCAATCTGTCTCTGGTTTAAATCCTATTGACCTGCTTATTTTATTCAATCTAAATATTCGATAGACAAAAATGTGATGTACAGCTAGAATTAATTAATGGGAACCCAATCTATGCTCTCCATAAAATTGAACCCAATCTGATGATCAGGTGTTTATTTCTGGAGTGCTACAGCATAATATACATAACATAATTAGAAAATTAATTAGAACAAACAAACAAAAGATGATAATTGATAACTGATATATCCTGACAAGTACCACGTGCCTTGTTAAAATGGAAAGATTCATGATAAATGATAACAAAAACAAATTACAACAATGATAACTTTCATGAGGAAGGCGCATTAAACCTCCCAATGGTGTTATCAACATCGAAACCAAACCCTTTACTAGATTTTCCAGCTTTATGCATTTCAGCAAGCTTCCTCCCTAAATCAGACTGGGAAGCAATAAATCACAATTAGGATGCACAAATTTTCCTAATCAGAAGCAATTTCTAGGTAACTCACCTGATAGCCTCTGGAGGCACCAAATTGTATGAATTCCATAATGATGAAAGAACCACCAGTAGGTAGCAATCCAACCTACAACTCCTAGCAACAAGTCAACTCAAGTTCCCTCCACCATGATATAACTAGTAAATATTAGCTCTCACAACACTAATGGTAAGCATTCTCACCTTATAGGGCTTAGGTACACGGATAGTCCCGGTTTCATACATAGCTCCTAAACCAAGAGCCTCTGCTTCAAACATGGATGGTCCAATATGCTGAGCCAAAAAAAAAAATGGATGGTCCAATACTCCTGATATAGAGTTTCAACTTTCAACAACATAGAACTTGTCATATATAATATAAGAAGCAAAGGAATGAAGCTTTTGCTCCAAGATAATTGAAACAACGCAACACATTCAAAAGGAAAAATTCAATCCCAAGGCACAACTCAACCACGAAACCAAAAACAGAAGGTCCCATCTCCGGGTGCTATACCTATTTGTTTTAATAAAGAATAAACCAGCATTGGTATCGAAGCGACAAGCAAGATTGATACAACCCCACCAACAGGGCTAATTTTGGTTATCTCCGTAGCTTTCCCTTCAGAAAGAATCCACTCACGAACCGGATCTTTGCTCATGCTCATGCTCATGCTGAACTCTAATAAAGAACTATAAGCTCAGAAACCACTGTTATTTTTCATCAAGATATATCTAAATGGCATTAAATTACTCAAACCAGGGTACAAATTTTGCAAAGTCATAGCACAAAAGCTGCCACACAGTCATTATAATTTGTTAGACTGAGTTTTCATCAGTCTCCATACCCTTTTCACAAAAGCCATAACAAAAAGAACAAGAATTAAAATCAACTATATGGCAAAGGTAAAAGGGCAATTTCAATTATTGAGGGACACCAAAAACATTTTCGAAAGGGCAATTCCATTGTAATCAACAAAGTTGTCACAAACTACAAATACATTGTCATTCCTTAAAATTGTGTTGAGTAATGATTGGCAGTGTGTCAAAAAACCTCGTACTGTGTTCCAGGACAAGTGAAACTGAGCTCATGAAACTAGAATCTGTTGAAGTAACGGAATTATGAGTAAGTTAACTTACTTGGTGATGATTTGGTTTTGGTGAAAGAAGGTCGAAGAGGTCGAGAAAGTGAAGAGAAACATGTAGAAGACGACATGGCTCCCACGTGTGCACTCGTCATCCACTTCCTTCCTCTTCTCCTTCCCTTTACCAACAGTAACACTACAACCAATCACACACGGCTGCTTATGCATAATTTTTTTCTGCATTACTACCAAAATAAGAAAAATACATACACTCTGTCCGTCCGTCACATACAGGAGAAAAAATATTTCCTAAAATAAATGTTACGTGTTAGTTTTTTTTAATGTAACATTATATTTATTATTTTTTCTGTATAAAAAAAAGAAATAAAATTTAACTTTTTTATTAATAATTATTTAAAATTTAATCTAATAAAAAAATATATCATATATTTTATATGAAAATAAATATAACTATTTTTTATGCAAAGAAAACAAACAAACTTGTGGCATACAAATAACTTGATAGAGTCAAAATGATCAAGGTGTTTGTCTTTCAACTCATTTTGTTTAATTTTAAAACATAATTCAATCAATTTTGATCGGTTTGTTTCGGTTTAATTTTTATAAAAAAAATTTTAAAACTCAACTTATTCATGAAATATTTGGTTTGGTTCGAACTAGCAACTTATCTATTTAAATTTGATCTCTTTTTTAAAATTATTATTTTATATCATGATTCATCTTAATATCTAGCACAATTAATACAATATTATCACATATTTGAAAGTAGTAGAATTGATTCATTTAATACCATCAACATAATATTCTAAACTAATAAAAATTAATACAAAATATTCTTCAACGAGATTTACTATAATATTCTAAATTAATACAAATCACAACTATTTCTTACAAACTAATTTCTTACAATAAATTTTGTTACAATCATATTTGTTGAAACAAATGAACAAAATATGAGTCATTAATATTATAAACATGATAAAAAAATATGAAAATAAAGTAAAACAAATAATAATGTACTTGAAAGTAATATATTTTAACACTAGTAGTTCAAATACTTGTTACAACACTTGTTGATATTAATAGTATTTAAAGTCAAACCAAACAATTCTAGCTATTTTGATGGGATCTATATAAGTCTAATCCGTGACTCAACCCGTACATGAATAGTTTTGATCCGTTTAATTTTGACCTAAATATATAAATGAATCAACTCAAACTATTTGTCTGGAATCAATCCGAGTTTGCAAATGATCCATACCGATGAACACCAGTACAAATTATTGATTGTTTTTAAAGGAAGAGTTCTTTGAATTGTAATAGAACACTTCAACTACAATTTCTTTTTGTGAAACACGTAAACATCAAAATAACATTGAAAAAGTAATTTAAGAAATCCAGATAAAACAATAATTGTATACTTGAAAATCCTCATGCATTTGCAAAACATTTGTAGAGAGCCTTCCAATAAGAAAGGTTGTTATAATTTATAAATATCAAATATCAATATTCTAATATTTAAATTTAACTTTGATATAAAAAGTTACAAATATATTTAATAGTCTGAGCCATATATGCACACAGTTTGATTGCCTATCATTTTTCTATCTAATGTATAAATATTTTGTATAATTCGTGAATGCATATTATAATGCCTTGTTTGTTCTATGTTTTTTATTCAAGTTATTCTTTAGGAATGACACTTTTCGACCAGCGAATTAAAAAGGAATCATTTTCTTATTTCTAACTTTCTTTAAAGGATTTTTTTTTTAACTTACCAAGCGTGTGTTTCGTTTTACATTAAATTATCTTGAATCACATTGACATATACCAGCTAGCCTAATTTTAGGTAGATTTTTATATGTTTAATTTTACACAAAGTAATTTTTAGATTTAGAATTGATTTTAAGTTGGAAAAAATTTTGTGTAACTTTTTTTTTTTATAAAAATATATATTGGGCCTTACTATTAACTTGTTTTCATAATAAAAATATTCAAACATAAATTATATCTCTTTAAAATAAATTTTAACTAATTTTTTTTTATCAACACTCATTCAAATACACACTAAATGTTAAATAATTTAAGAGCAAATATATGTTTACTTGTTCCCTTTTGGACACAAATTTATTGATTATTTTCTTTTTTCAATTGATATATAAGTATATGAATATTTACTTTAATTTCTAATGATATATTAATAACAAAATCTACAGCTTAAAAGTAGTAAATAAATAATAAAAAAATCATAAAAAAATTTATGACTTCAGTTAAAAAAAATACAAAAATAGAAGTTATAATCGTTGTTAAGACTTTCAACTTAAAAATCACAACTTCTGTTATCACTTATCCCAAAATGAATAGTAATTTAAAATTCACCCAATTGACGATTTCCAAAAAAAATGACTCCTATTTAGTAAATCGGCCGATTATATTACTCGTTTATCCACCCTTGAAAACTTTTTCTTGATCCCTTCCTGTCAAGTAGCATTATTTAGAAAAGTGGTTGTTGAAAAATAACGGTGCAAGAGACATAAATCATTGTTAATCTTTAACACGTATTTAACTATTTATAATATTAGTGTGCTTGCCCAAGTAGGTAAGGATAAGGATGCCATAGTCAACAGATATCAGCTGGTGGTACCTAAGTACATATTAGTGGATAAATTAGCTAAAATTAGCTAGATGGATGTTGGAAGTTGAAAGTTGATCAAACTATTTAATTAAATCAACGCATTGTTTGTTGGGAGAAAGGAAACAAGGAGAAAGTAGATATGATAAAAGATATAGTAGTAATTATTTCAAAAATAAGAAAAGTTATAGTAGTAACTATTTCAAAAATACATGTATTTACCAAATTAAAATTATAACTAAAATAAAAGATATATTTTTGTTATTTTACACTTCTGAACTAGCTAGTTTAATTATAGGCTTTCCAGACCCTTCTAATTCAATTAATTAGTTTATATCATCTTTTAATTTCCATCTTTCAATTAATTTCACATTGCATATGCTACAAAAGGAGACACATGCTGTACAACTAAAACTAAAAGGCAGAAATCGTTGTAGGCATACATCCCCCGTTTTACACTAGAGGAAAAGGCCATAAAACGAACAAAGAATTTGAATTTAATCTATTTAAAGCATTAAAATACCAATAAAACACACCCTAACACTTTTTTTTTTATTATCATCTAAAATAACTCTCTTTTATCATCAAATCAATTTTATATGTGTCTTCCTTAATATATTAATATATTGAAAATAGTTCTGGGTTATTTAGTGAGACTAAAAATAAAATTTGTATTAGTATAATATGGTGATCCAATTTAGTTAGTTGAACAAAATATATGAATTATTTTAAATTCTTTTATTTCTGTTATCGATTACTACTAATAAAAAATATATTAAATAAGTGTGCTATTAGTATTTCTAGGGAGTTACTAGCCTTGTTCCTTTACATACACAGATTAGGCACACACTACAACAACTCCTTTGATTAGCTTTCTTACATTACTGTCTAGCTTCTGCTTCTCCCAAAGTTGATTGTTGAGAGTTGTTACTAGAATTAAGTTCAACTTGCCTCTGATCACTATCTGTGTTCCTTTCTGGGGCATTGGGCTCATCAAGAGAATGCCTGATGGTAAATGTTACATGCCTCGCATGTTTTGATTCAAAAGCATTCTGCAGTGACAAACGGCACACTGGACATGTGGACTGTTTTCTCAGCCACATATCAATGCAAGAAAGATGAAATGTGTGGCCACATTTTGGTATGATGCGCAATAGTTCTTTTTCTTTGTACTCTGCCAAACATATCACACACCTGTAAAAGCAAAGTGAATAATATATCAACAAATTGACTATTATTTAGAAATAGAAACTGACAATTTTAAATCAGATTTTATAGAATAAAAGGTAAAATATATTTTTATCCTTCAAAATATTTTAAAATATTGATTTTAGTCCTGTAAAAAATTAATACATTTCAATCTCTGCATTTACCAAAAGTGATGTAGTTGTAAGTCTTCATCAAGTACTGAAAAAATGTTTCTATCAAAATATCAAGACTAAACATTAAATTTATATAAAGACTAAAATTAACATTTTAAAATATTTTCAAGGACTAAAAAGCATATCTTTATATTAAATTAAAGAAAGAAAGAACATTGTCTATGACCTACGAATTAGAGAGTAGAGACCGGAAACTAGACTCAACTGTGTAGTTTCAATTGAACTGAAGGCTTCATGGTTGAAATTCAAAGTGGGGATAGCAGCTACAAAACCAGGTGCAGGGTCATGACCATGATATTCTGCCTGTCAAGTAAACAATACAAACATTAAAATCTGAAGCACCCAACATGAACAGAACACCAACATAAAGTAAAAATTCTAGGCAAGAAAAATTACATTAAGGGGCAGTATACATGTTAATTAATAGTACCAAGCATCCATTTCTTCATCTGATTGAAAAATTTTGACCAGGTATTTAAAAATTTTCATCACATATCTAGCATAAAGTTGCAGCTATCATTATTCCTCGAATAAACTACAAGAATAAGTACACCAATTTAGAAACCATAAACTCATAACCAAATAAGAGCTTAATTTTGATTCATTAATTACCTACCTCTAATCATGTTAACTAGCAAAATCAACACACATGAAGAAGGGTACGTCACAGCTGAAATTAATTACCCGTTCTATATCTGTTATTGGTTCAATTTCATATATAGTCCGTGATCGCTCTCGTAGTCTTCCACAAATTATTCTTGCGCAAACAAAAACAATGAAAGTTGCACTCAAACCAAACCCAATAACAGTAGTCACCAAATTGGTATCAATACCCATTGTATCCAATCCCCCACTTCACAAAACTAATCTCCAAGACCAAGCCACAAACCTCAGAAGAAGCTAAAACAAAAAAGACAATAATAAGAAACCAAAACTTGACACACACTTCCCAATTCACATATAAAACATGAGAGCAGAGTGCACTCAGGTGTCACATAAATACATAGCCCACAAGTTTCCAAGAGATAAATAACATGATAAATAAGGGAAACGGAAAAAATAATAGACACCAAAATGAGAACTCTTTCAGAAAAAAATAGTAAAAAAAAATTAAATTTTTATGGAATCCTAGTGGCTTTGGTCTGACTCAAAGGGAAAATATATGGATGGTGGGGAAGAGAGAGGAGAGTTGTGGAAGAAGAACGTTCATTTTTTTCATTCTCTTGTTTATTGGAAATTTGGAATGATATTCTTGGTGGGGTCCACGACATGATTTGACCAACTAACGACAAATCGAAGGGTTGAGGCCTTTAGAGGGTGGGTGTTGAATCTAATGATTTTTGGCAGAAAAATAGATCTCAACGGTGTGAAGAAAGTGCACCATAATCAGGTTTCTCTCCATTTCTCCTTGTCTGGATACTTCAGGATAAGTTCCAATGTTCAAGAATTGCGGTGATGCCATTTTGCTTGCGGTTTTGTCACCCACCAAAGTACGAATAATAATAATATAATAATAATAATATGATGTTAGAAAGGTTTGCATTGTTTTCTTTTCTTTAAGCTTCACGTCAAATGATCAGGTAACTTGTTATTTTCAAATTTTGAAAAATGAGAATTATAAATATTAACTATTCCATAGTATTTCAACAGATAAGTGCAAAAAGAAAAGTGTTATGAATAAAAGATAAATATACATGAGTGTTTCAAGTAATCATTTAACCACTTATTAATTCTTAATCTCTATATCATTATGATTATATGACTTAATTAAATTTATGTTTATTATTTCTTATAATAATTAGTAAGAATTTTCGCTTGATATGTCACACATATATATAAGATATGTATTTATTGACAATTTGTTAAGTGAGAATGAGAAGAATAAATATTAACAATTAGATCATGATTGAGATTGAAGTAAATAATTCAGGTGAATATTTTTTAAAAATCACGTGTGTTTTTAACTTTCATCCACACAACTAATGCATCAATCTTGTTGGGCTTAGAAACATTACCAGTTTTGGTCATAAACTATTATTGAGTGGTTTCGTTTTCAATAATAATAATAATAATAAATGAACACACTCGAAGCACAAATGATAAGCAAACAAAAGCTTATACGTGGGTAAATCTACGAAGACAAATTTCATGGTTACTAGACTTACTCCCATGATGAAACAAATGTATACGGTATACCTCAATTTTGTTTGTTCAACAAATAATAATCAATTTTTCAATTCTCTTTTTCATTTGTGTATGACTAGTACTGTACTAGAAGGGTTCTTGCCTGCGATGCTTAAGAGGACACAATGGTTTGTTGTTATCAATATCAAATAAATATTGGAATAGGATTGCAACAAAGTATTGGCAAATGGAGGAGAGGGTGATATTGTTCAACCATGTGTAGTACTGTTTCTTGATTTTCGGTCATAGATTATTTATTTACGTTTCCATTCATTTATATTGTTTGCTTACCTACTAAACCAACCCCTTAAGGTTTGCATATTAAATTTGATGACTTTTTAACATTAGTAGTTGAGTCACAATTAATCATTATGTTTAAGAAAAAAAAAATATTTGTTATTATCAACATGCTACCGTTTTTATTTCCTTCTTCATAAATTTTAAGTACTTGCCATAAAATATTAATTATTTATTAGTTACCAAGAATCAAGATGAAATATTTATTTGTAGGTTTGAATCTTACAGGGTTTTTTTTTTTTTGAGATCCCCGTTATAATTAATTAATCCTCGTATGTTAAGTTTAGCAGCCGGCAAGATAAGCTTGTAGCTCTGACAAGGTACTTATACTATCACAGAGATAATCCAATTAATCTCATATTCAACCTTTTTACTCTGTTTAATAGATCTCTTCAATATAGATTATCTTTAATGCGAAATTATTAATGACGGGTTACAACAAAACCGGGTGCTATCTTGCTTTGTAAGCAAGTCAACTAATGACCAAAATAAATAGTTAACTTGTGAAGTTGAAAAAGAAATGCAACAAGTTATTGCTTCGTCTCATTAAATTTTTAATTTCCAAATTGCAAAAGCTTCTTTCCTGGACAGCTTTTCGAGGAAACAGGTTAGTTAGCTAGAACAGGTTGATTAATTAGCTATAGTATTTCATCCACCACCTATGCCAAAAAAATTATACCTGTATCCTTTTTCAACAATAGAATTTCAATTCATGTAGTCTTGTCTTTAAAAATGCTTCCATATGTTAAGAGAGTAAGGTGTTTATAAATTATACTTATCTCAATTTCTAAGCTTAGTGCATCAAAACAATATATATTAAGAGAGGAAGATATTTATAAGTTGTCTTGCTCGATTCCTAAGAGAGAAGGGTCTTGCACGTTAAATCCCCAAAAGCTAAAATCAATGAAAATGCAAAGAATTTGATAAGCATATATGTTTCCCAATTATAGCCAATGATGCCTACGGGCCAATTCGGATTTACATAGAGAGAATTTCGAGAATTGCTTTTCATCACTCAGAATGATTTTTATTCTCTTCCGTTTGGTTCCAAAATAATGTAGCTCTAACGTAAGATAGAGACTAAAAAAATTATTCGTCGTCATTTTCACCCGTGCATAAGTATACTCTTGAAAACGTATATATATAGCAAGTGTATTACATCCAAACTGATCCAAGTCAGACATAATTTAAAATATAACAAAAAAAATTATCAGAAAAAAGTACAACAATTTAAAACTCGCATTCAGAGTCGTTAATCGTTATGCAATAACTTGTGATATACAAGTACATGCTCACTTAAATTAAAGCGAAAATTAGTTTAATAAATTCATATGATAATCGCTATGTCAAAATCTTCAAGATTCTAGCTTGTTCAGTTTCAAGCTATTTTATGTTGAATTAACATAGATTTTTGTTCAAGTTCATGAAAAAAAACTGATAAATTGGATAATCAATTTATAAAACGTTAGTAAAAATCTCTTTCACATCTACAAATAAATGTCACATCATATAATTTTTATTTAGCACTTGACAATCTGCTTTAATGAATACCCAATAAGTTTTTTATTTTATGAAAAATCTAACTAAACACTAAACTTTTTTTTTCATTTATATAAAAAAATCTAAAAGTTTTTTTTTTCAAACAAGGATCTAAAGGGTGTTTCGGCCCAAAGTTTAACATTCCATGCGTATAATTAAACCTAACTTCACTTTACCCGCCCAACAATTTTCACATCTAAAGCAATTAGCAACAGGGCACACATGTGCATCACCAAAATCACCAGTATATGAGAAAATACTATTGTTGAATGGAATCAAATAGAATTCTCATAAACAGGATGGGCTTAATAACGCTGACAGCTTGACATCCCTCAAACAAAAAATATGAATTCTACTTAGTTTTATGCCTTTATCCAATGCACACACTATAAGGATATAACTCTTGCAATTACATGAAGGGTGTTGTTAGGTGCACCCAGCATTATTGCTGGTGCACCCAGCACTTAAGGAGAAAAGACTGAAATACTCTTGATCCGTAAACCTTTAAGTTGATCCATAAAAGACATACAAATCAAGTTGATCCATATGCACTTAATATTAACATACGGATTAACTTGATCCGTATGCGTTTAATATCAACATACGGATCTTGATCCGTAAAAGGCTTACGGATCAAGTTGATCCGTAAGATTTACGGACCACCCTTATGCACACGCATCACAAATGCGAAGAAAGCGCAGGGGTAATTTTGGCATTTTAAAAAAATGCTGGGTGCACCAACAATAATGCTGGTTGCACCTAGCAACACCCTTACTGAAAGTATCTGAATTTGAAAGTAACAAGCCCATTAATATAAAATAATGTATTTCACACACGGAAAAAAAGTTAACAGCCAGGAAAAGTTGCAAGCACAATATTAGTTGCTGTGCAAAACCATAATGTCAAGACATTTTTGTTTGCGGGGAAGATTATTCTCAAAAAGTAATGTCCGGAAAACTGAGAATTCATTTCCAAGTAATCAACCAAAGTCATAAAGTTGGGTAAAAGACCCCTCTTTTGGGGGTTTCACCAACAAGTTGAACATTTTGGTTTGCATATCTGATTGACCATTATATTCGTTGAATTGATTTAGCTAATTACCTAAAGTTAGTCACATCAGATTAACGGCAAACACTTTTCATATATGTGGTAAACTGTAAATAAATTATTGTTTAAATGAATTTAACTAATAATCAGAATGTGAACATGTTATGGCCAGGCCAAGCTAAACAGTCGTGTTTTCCCAAGTTACCCTTCTTTTGTTAGCATTCTCTATTATACAATTATCCCAACCTTTCACTTGTATAGACCTAGTTCAAAAATATCTCTCAAAATCAAAGAAAACAATAAAACTTGTCCCATTTTAATTTTTTAAATAAAACATTTTCCTTCCTAATTAATTGCCATCCAATCCCAACTTGTGATAAAGCTGAGTGCCCTTGCATGAAGGTTATTCAACACATGATCATCAATGTCCTTCTTGGTGGCTTTAATTAAGCTTAACCAGAAATTAAATACAAGCATGTTGCTGTCAAGCTAGACGAGAAAAATGGTACAAGTCAATGTCCATCAGCTTGTGCTTAATTACGGTGAGGACTGACTTAGATAGACTGAATGAATTCTCCCAGCAATGTCTCAATATCAAGTAACCATTCAGACGGTTCATCATAAACTAAATTTGAGAACCTGACCATCATCAGGGGAAACGAGCCTAGAATAAAAATGTAGAAATTACCAAGAAAACTAGTAGACCCTTAATGTATATTAACGCATTAAAGGTCAGTGTATAAATAAGTACTAGTATGCAGAAGAATCAGAAACTTGAAATTGACCTCTGTTTCATAATTCAGATTGGAATGTTGCATTCTGTAAAATTTTCATTTAATCACTGAGATCATGTCAATTAGGATGGGTTTAATTTCCTAAAAAATGAAAAATAATTACAATACACATGCACCACCTACGCACTATATCACCCCCAAAATTGTTTGTGCTATAAGCAAACTTCAAGATAACAAGCAACCTAAAATGTTGTACAATAGCTCAATTTCTTGGATTCTGCTCATAACAATTATTAAGTCATTTATTATAAAATCAACAGGCAATGTTACCTGTATATACATGATAAATTATCAATGTATTGAAATGTCAGTTGTTGATTTCATTGTTAACAATAAAAATTACTTTCTTTAATCATTACTCACATTCAAATCCCAATTCTGTATACCGTGCAGTCTCACATTAAGCATCAAACGTTCCCTTGTTTTTCAATCACATAACCTTTTAATTTTTTGTTATAAAGGAGGGCTAAAGCCCAAACCACAAACAAATAGAGCAGGGTGCAGATAAATCCATTACATCCTGAAGAAGCAAACAAACGGAACTACTGGCGTGTGTTTGGATGCCCGGTTCCAACCTCTATTTACATTCAATCTCTGTTTCCAGATAACATCATCTTTCTTGCTTCTGTGGTGAAAGTGTGTTGGACTTTGTACCATCGCATTTGAAACGGCAAAGTTTGGTTGAACTTAACTATGTAAACTTAAGTTTACTTGAAAGTAAGTATAATGTAATTTAATTTATGTTTGGAGCTTCCTACGTCCAACAAAAAAGCAAGTCCAACAAAAAAAACAAGTCAGGAGTAGTTTTGGGACAAATTTCGGTTTGGATGAAAATGAAAAATGTGTTTAACTCAACTAGAAAAATGGTTTGCAAAACAAGCAACGCAACTTTCCATAAGAAGTAAGCCTCATATTGGGTGTCCAAACACCAAACCCAACACACCCTAGGTGTGTATTTGGTTCACAGTTGAATGTGTTGAACATGAATGACATTATATGTTGCTTCCGATTTTTGTTCTTTGGAAAGTGTGAATTCTTGTTTGCATTGATGCAAACTAGTTTCCCTCCTAAGTGGTGTATCTAAGCAATGCAATCCAAGTGCTTGGTCATGGGCTAAAGCAGCAAGGCATGCAGCTATTGTATTCATCTCTATACTGAACATTCATAATGCATTCAATTTATTCCTAATTTCCGATATTTAAAAAAAACACCAGAGAAAAAGCAAAAAAGAAACAATAACGGAACCATACATTATGGCAAACAAGTTATTAAAAAAAAAAAAAAACAACACTCAACAAAAGAATACAACCCCAAAACCACACCACAACTTAACTAGATTAAGAGTCACCCACTTATACCAACAATTTTAAGTGGTTCGTGAGTGTGTTTCTTTAGGTTTGAATTCAAGATTTATAAATAAATAAAAAAATATAATTAAAAGGGAAGAATCTCACCAAATGTCTCTTAGAAGGAGAAAAATTATCGATAAAAAAGAGGTGAATACTCAATCCACAACAGAAGTTCCAACGGGAACACGAATGTCCCTGTAGACACAAACATAAGGCTCATCACCCCCACAGTACTTCCCACACCACTTCCCTTCAGCAACCCAACTTGCATCCCACACCGAAGCGTACAAAAACATAGCCTTCTCCGGAAACCCCTCCCCCTCCTTCCTCTCCTCCCTCCTCACCACCTTCCCATCCACGCGCCACTCGATCGCGTCGCTCCCCCACACAATCACGTACTCATGAAACCCATCGGAAGCATCGAACCCTAAATGGTGAATCCTCTCCTTGTTTCCTGCGCCTTCGGAGTAGAAGTTCGTTTGTACGATGGTCCTGTCGCGGCCCAGAAACTCGAAGTCGATCTCGTCCTGGGACTTGTCGCCCTCCAGGGAGGAGAGGTAGAGGTTGAAGTTGAGGCCGCTCGTGTCGCCGGAGGGACACCGGATGAGGGCGGAGAACGTACCGGAGCGGAAGCGGGAGGCGGTGCGCCACCGCGCGCCGCCGCGGTGGTCGTAGGTGAGGGTGATGGTGTTGGAGGTGGCGCAGTGGGAACAGGCCTCGGGGGTGTAGTCGATCGCAATCTCCTTCAAAGGTTGGGTCGCTGCATCGGCCATTGGAATGTGAAATGAAGATTCCAGAGCTGAGAATTGGAATGCATGCGTATTTAACTTTGTTTATATATATATATATATATATATATATATATATATATATATATATATATATATATATATTACTAAAGTACCAAATTAGTCCTTAACTTTTGGAGGCGCCATCAATTTGATCTCTCAGATTTTAAAAATGTTAAAATGATCATCGACTTTACATTCTATTTGTCATGTGAGTCTGCAAGCGTAATTGGGAAATAATCAATGTCACGTCATAGGGACTAATATGACATAATTTTAAATGTTATATTGAAAAATGAAGAGTCAATTGTTGTATATAGTGTCAAATTGATCCCTAATAGTTTTCAGTCTAATTGAAAACGTGATGAATTTTCTCTCACATTTTTTCCCTCCTATGGTTGAAGGATACGGTTCTTGTGCTATGTTCACGTCGATCATCGCTCTCCCAGTGGTGGTGGTGGTGGTTGTCGTTCTTCGTCACCCTTTGCCAAATGTAGAGAGCCTGGGTGTGATTGAGAATTTTTTTGCAGTAAGAATGTGGGTAGAAATAGCTTCAAAATCAAAAGCTTTGAAGATGAACACAATTGTTGTCGGGGTTTTAGGAACAAACAAGCAACTAGACAATGAGTAGTGAAAAAGTTGGAAGATAAAATCTGAGAGCAACCAAGTTTGAAATACAATGAAGCACTTGATTTTTTTAAAAAGGAGTATGGTGTCCAAATTGCTTTGAGAAAGATATTTAGAGCAATGAAAGAAGCTAAGGAATTGGTTGAGGGGAGTGAGAAGGAGCAATATGGCAGAGTCTGAGATTATGCTTATGAGCTTTTAAGGAGCAATGTCGGATCAACTTTGAAAATAAAGTAGCCTAGTTTGAAATAGACACATTACTTACTTGTGGTAATGGACAAGCATAAAACAGTCTCCGATTATTTCTTGTCGTCCTTGCTATTCGAATGGTAGCTCTTCTACGACAATAGCAAAGACAGTTTGACGTGGCATTCCCCTTTGTGCTTGAATTAGCAGACATGATAGACCACAAAATAATAGAAGAAGAACTACAAAGATGGAGAAAGATGAATAGGAGAAAAATAAGAATTGGATGAGAGTATGAGTAGGAGGAAAAATGGAATGAAAGCGTGAATGTTAAAGTAGCCATTAGGGTTTTAACATTTTGGGGAAAAAGATTATCACCTAAATTATGTCATTTTAGTTCTTTTAATGTCAATTTAGTCCATTCTTACGTAACAAGTAGAAGAAACTGATGTGGAAGTTTCACATGTGCGTCCAGGTGACACTTAACATGCCACATCACACATTTACTAATGGTGTTAAGAGACTACTAACGGCAGGGACTAACGTGGTAAACGAAATGTAAAGTCGATGATCATTTTAACATTTTTTAAATCTTAGGAACCAAATTGACAACGCCTCATTTAGTACTTTACTATATAAACAAAATTAAATAGGGCATGCATTCTAATACTATGTAAGTTTTAATCTTACTATATAGTATTGATATGGGTGTTTGTTGTACGGTTTAACCTTCAAATGAGTTCGAAATCAAACTAAAAAATAAAAAAAAGTAAGTATGGTCAGTTTAAATTAATTATGAAATTTAAATGAAATTAAATTGTACAAATTTTAAAATTTTACTGTACATCTTTAAAATAAAAAATGTTTAAATAATAATCATTTTACTTAAACGAACAATAAAAGTTTTAATAATTAGAGTTAATGTAAAACAGTAATAGTTAAATAATATTTGAATAATAATTATTTAACTTAAAAGTAAAAACAACTAAACTTAGAAAAACATTAAATAACATACATAATACTTGTTTCCAATGGAAACATTAAAAAAAATCATAAAATAACATACATAATGATGTGGTTTAGTTTGGTTTAATTTGATTTCAAGATGTCAAACTCGAACCGAATCAAATTGCACAATTTGAAAAATATAAAAAAAAACTGAATTGGTCCAATAACAATAGATTTTACTATGATTTTTTCGGTTTGGAAAATAAAAACCTACCTCTTATCCTCCCCCTTCACTCTTCACATCCCTTCTTCATTCTCCCTTCGAATTTCTCTTTCGCTATCTAAAATGCACCGCTTTAAATTCTCTTTGATTCTTGTTCTTCTTCTTCTTCGCGATGACTCCACCAATCGAGCCACTACAACATTTTAAGTGATTACTCTCTTTCTCTTTCGCTCTCTCTAATTCTTTTTTAATTCTCTGCATTGAAACAATATCATTTTTTTTGTTTTCACATAAGTAGAGTATATTTCAATGGAAGCAGTTCTTACCAGTAAATGGACCCTGACATCATTCAAATTTCACCTCCACTTGAGAATAATGCTTTCAAATCCATGAAACAGAAAGAGGTATATCTCACTATCTTTCATCCTCACTTGACTAATCGTTTTTTAAATTTAGTTTTATCTTATTTTCTCACAATTATTTTATTTAATAATATTTATTACACAATTTTTTAATAAATAATGGTATATCTCACTATCCTCCATCCTCACCTCACTAATATTTTTTTAAATTTAATTTTCTCTTATTTTCTCACAATTATTTTATTGAATAACATTTATTACACATTTTTTAATAAATAATATTTATTAAAAATGTGTAATAAATGTTATTCAATAAAATAATTGTGAGAAAATAAGAGAAAATTAAATTAAAAAAAATATTAGTGAGGTGAGGATGGAGGATAGTGAGATATACCTCTTTCTGCTTCATGGATTTGAAAGCATTATTCTTAGTTGGAGGTGGAATCTGAATGACGTCAGGGTTCATTTACTGGTAAGAACTGCTTCCATTGAAACACACTCTACTCCTGTGAAAACAAAAAAAAATGATATTGTTTCAATGCAGAGAATCAAAAGAGAATTAGAGAATTGGAGAGAGCGAAAGAGAAAGGGAGTAATCACTTGAAATGTTGTTGCGGCTCGATTGGTGGAGTTGTGGGAAAGAAGAAGAAGAAAAATAAGAAGGGAGGTTTTTATCCGAGGGGATTTGCGCTTTGTCATGAACACCAACACAACCTACAATGACGTTGTGTAAGTGCGTGAGCATTTCCTTTCTCTCTTTGTTTCATCTTGTTTTCTAAATTGACACTATTTTGGGTGAAATTTATGGGTCTGCCACTCGGGTTTGGTTGGGGGGGGGGGGGGGTGTCACTAAGACAGTTCCCTTGTGTTCGGATTAAACTACATGTGTCTTGCATTCACCAATAAGACGCAACGATTACTTTATTTGGAGGTTAAGTTATTATAATTAGTATTAAATAATATTTATTACACTCTATTTTTTAATTGAGTGTAATAACGAATGAAAAAAGGTTATATTTGGCATCATTTTTTACCGGTCAGCAATATAAATATTTTTTACTAATGATACATAAAAAATTGACAAAAAAAATCAAATCTTTTAAAATTCATTATATTGTTTTATATTGTTGAATAAAGTATTTTCTCAACTTTCATCCCACACCTAAAAATAAAATAAAAACCCAACAAATTAAGCTCATAGCATGCAAACCGGCAATCTCGAACTCCACAAAATGCATGTCACGACCACATAAGAAGAAGAAGAAGCCTTTAAAAAATTAAAAAATGCCAACTGAAACCCAAATTGATTAACCGTAATATGATCACCCCCAAATCTCAAATTAAAACCAAAAGAATAAAAAAAAATCAATCAATACTCATCATAAATAAAATAATTGTGAAAAAAAAAGAAAATCAAATTTAATAATAAAAAATGATTAGTGAGATATACCTTTTTCTGCTTCATGGAATTGGAAGCACTATTCTTCTTTGTCGGAGGTGGAATCCCAATGACGTTAATGTCCATTTCTTGATGAGAACTACTTTCACCAAAACACACTCTACTCTCGCAAAAAAAAATAATTGAGTTTCAATGCAAAGAATTAAAAAAAGAGTTTGAGAATTGGAAAGAATGAAAGAGAAAGGGGGTAATCACTTGAAATGTTGTTGTGGCCCGATTAGTGAAGTCATGGTGAAGAAGAAGAAGAGTGAATCACAAAACGGTGCATTAAAGAGCAAAAATGAGAAAGCGCAAGAGAAAATTGAAGGAAAAATAAAGAAGCAATGTGAAGAATGAAGGGGAGGAGAGGAGCGAGGTTTTATTGTAGGGGATTTGTGCCTATTCATGAACACCAACATGACCTACAACGACGTCATGTGAGTGTAAGCGCATGAGCGTTTCTTTAATTTCTCTCTTTGTTTCATCTTGTATTCTAAATGGACACAATTTTGGGTGAAATTTACGAGTCTACCATTACGGTTTGTTGTGGGTGTTGCATTCGGGTTTAGCTACACGTGTCTTGAAGTCACCAATAAGACTCAACAATTGCTTTGTTTGGTGGTCAAGTTATTAGTATTTAATAATATTTATTACACTCTTTTTTTTAATTGACTGTAACAACAAATGAAAAAAAATGTTATATTTGTCATCAATTTTTATTGGTCTACAATATAAATTTTTTACACCAATAATACATTAAAAATTTAAAAAATTGACAAAAAATAAAATATTTTAAAATTCACTATATTGTTTTATATTGTTAAATAAAGGATTTTCTCAACTTTCATCCCACACCTAAAAACACAAAACCAACAAATAAGCGCATAGCATGTAAACCCAACAACCTCAAACTCCACAAAATGCATGCCATGATGACATGTAAAGAACAAGAAAAAGCCTTTAAAAACTTAGAAAAATATCAATGGAAACCCAAATTTATCAACCAAAATACAATCAACCCAAACCTCAAATTAAAACAAAAAAAAAAATCAGTCATTACTCAACACAAATAAAATAATTGTGAAAAATAAGAGAAAAATAAATTATATAAAAAAATATTAGTGAAGTGAGGATAAAGGATAGTGAGATATACCCTCTTTCTGCTTCATGGAATTGGAAGTATTATTCTTCATTAAAGGTGAAATCTCAATGGCGCTAGGGTCCATGTCTCGATGAGAACTGCTTCAATCGAAACACAATCTACTTTTGCAAAATAACAAAAAAAACGACAAAGTTTCAATGCAGAGAATTAAAAGAGAGTTTGAGAATTGGAGAGAGTGAAAGAGAAAGAAAGTAATCACTTGAAATATTGTTGCAGCTCGACTAATGGAGTGATCACGAAGAAAAAGAAGAAGAAGAATAACAACAACAAGGAGAAGAAAAAGAAGAAGAAAAAGAAATATTAGAGATAATCACAAAAAAAAAAGTGTTTTAGAGAGAAAAAGTGAGAAAGGGTAAGAGAAAATTGAAGGGAAAATGAAGAAACAATGTGAAGAGTGAAATAGAGGAGAGGAGAGAGGTTTTTATTGTAGAGGATTTGCGTCTTGTCATGAACACCAACATGACCTTGTGAGTGTAAGTGCGTGAGTGTTTCTTTTTCTTTGTTTGTTTAATCTTATTTTCTAAATGGACATGGTTTTGGGTGAAATTCACAAGTCTACCACTGGGGTTTGGTTGTGGGTGTCTCAGTGGGACACGTTTTCCTAGCATTTGAATTTAGTTGCACGAGTTTTGCATTTGCCAACAAGACAATGATTTCTTTATTTGGTGGACAAGTTATTAGTATTTAGTAATATTTATTACACTTTTTTAATTGAGTGTAATAACAAACTAAAAAAAAGATTATATTTGTCATCATGTTTTATTGGTCAACAATATAACTTTTTTATACTAATAATGCAAAAAAAAAAAATTTAAAAATTGTAAAAAAAAAATAACATCTTTTAAAATGTACCATATTGTTATATATATATATATTATTAAAATAAAAGTATTTTTTTATAAAGTATCTGACTACTAAATAAGAAATAAGAAGAAAGAAAAAAACAAAATGTCATTTTAATTACCGCATGTCCTAATCTATCATATTTTGTCTAACCTTTTAGCAAATTGTTCTTGTTTTATTTTGATTATCATTTTACAACATGAATGAAGTTTTTTTTATTATACCATTAAATATTTATTATGAAGTTAAAAAAATAAAACAAGAAGTATAAATAAGATAGAATATAATTAATATAAAAGACAAATGATGCCGTATATATCTAGAAATTACATAACTTTTATGAAATCGAAAATATTAATTTCATTTCTTAATTTTGTGCCACTATCCTTAGCATCATACAAAATAGGAAATAGTATAACAAAAATAATTTCTAAGATTAAATTATTCAACACTTTATTGATGTTAGTTAATTTCTTACTTAGAATATGTGGAGAATGTGTTATTTTTACATGTTTATTCAAATTATTTAAAATGATATTGTTGGTAGATAAGAACGATAAAGATGGGAGCACATTTATTAAATAAATAAGTAAATATAATTCCATGTAAGTATAGTGTAATGTGTTTTTTTATCATCATAATATATCATAATATTGATACAGACTATTTATCAATTTTATTGATAGTTAATCTCTATATGAAAACTTCCATAAAATATTTATTAATTTTATTAATAATTAATCTCTATATAAAAACTTCTTTAGTAAATCTCTTTATCCAATTAGGTTTTCTCTATTTATAAAGTTCACATTTGAGACTTTATTTAAAAAAATAAAACTCTGCATTACTTGAATGTTTTTTCTATTTATAATATTTGAATTTGATATCTTCCTTGAAAAAATCAAACTCAATATAACTTAAACATCTTACTATAGTGTAAAGTGTTTGTAATCACTATTATATAAGATAATAATAATAATAAAAATAATAGGGATTGCCAGCATTTTTTATTTTTAGGAAAAGCATTGGAAAGAAAAATCCTTGTCATATGAAACTAGTTTTCAAGTGCCAAATCTTAAATTCAAAAGTATTCCGTTAGAAGTGGATATACAAATTGGCTCATTCGTTTAGGCTCGCATTGTGATGATCCACAATTTAAATGGGTTAGTCAGCCTACACAGAATGAATGGTCTAACTTTAGTTTTGCATTTGCCCCTAGCATGCAGGCTAACGTGGACCGTATATGAAAAAAGGGTAAAAGAAAATGAGTAACGACTTCTACATATTATTATTTGAGAAAAAGAGTGATATATTCTCATCAATATAATATATGATAAACTTATTTTGCTATATATTATTATTTGAATTATATAATAATTATTTTGAAAATTATATAAAAGATATATTGTAAACTTATTTTGCTATGTCAAGACATAATCAATAAATTCTTATTATTTATCATTTTTTTTCCATTCAGTAAAATCAATAACTTGCATGATTTTATACCATATCTCATTCTTGTTTAACTAGGATCTTGTCACACTATTCTAAAGTATAATTCCTCTTGAAAAATATTTGATGAACATCTATAATATTATCTTATAATTAGGGAGAATTGAAAAAATAAAAATAAAATTATTGATATGATATGATTTATGATGTGATAAGAAGAAAAATAAAAAAAAATAAAAAATATTGATTAGATGTTTAAAATATATGAATGTATGTCTATGATTACTTTTCCCTCTTCAACCTCTAAGGTGGCATAACATTCTTAGTTTCTAACGGCCTAATTGCTAGACATACACCCTGTTTTCTATCTCACACACACACAATCTAATACTTATAACCTGGACAAGTCATAAATTGACATCTCACACTAATCGTATTTACATATGATATAAAACACACGTGTTGTACCTAGTTGCAATACAACACGATTCACACATTACATTACACAAAATGCATATGTATGTTATGCTCCCTAATCTCTACTCCATGCATATGTGCTACCTTTACTGATCGTCAAGAAAGTATATTAGTAGTAATTAGTGTTTGACCATGAAGAAGTGCCACTAGTCTATTAGTGCCTTCGGCTTTAGCAAACTCAACAAACATGATATTCTTTGGTGACTAGTCAAGGTTACCCAGCTTTTCCAATATGCTCCGACTCCATGGAATCAACATGGGCATTGGAGTTTCCACACCAGATATAACACCCCCAAGGCCAAGGAAAACAACCTTTTGCGACTTCAATCATCAGAAGTCCTACATACTTTCCTACAACAGATATATATCTCTAATCTTATGATGCATGATCCATACACAACCCACATGGATCTGCTAAGCATTTCACATTGAGGGTCCTACCTCTCATAAGCATACCATGGCTTTGGATTACACATAAGCATGTTAGGTAGTTCTTGTCATAGAGATCCATAAGTTCTCATATATCACAAAGTATTTAACACAAGCCAAGAACATACACATTTCTTACAGCAAGTAAACAACAACAAGATACATATCCAATAAGGCATTCAAGCAAGAACAAATCATACGGTAAATAAGGATAGAAGGGAACGACATGAGCTCGTAGCTTTCACACGAAGCTACGACATCAACTCTGGTGTCTCAAAGGGTCATGCTTAATGCAGATCACCCATGGAGTTTAGCACCACTTTGCTTTACCTCCAGACTAAGTCTTTTCAAGGTCCACTCTTAGTACCAGAAGACTGGTGCTTAACGCCATTTATGTTGGAGATTTACTAATATCATCACGCTTAATTAGTGCCAGAACTTTGGGTCTCCAAAACTCTTTTTTTTCTTTCTTCTCTCCTCTTGTTTTTTCTTTTCTTCCTTTTACTTCTGACGACTAACCCTAACCTCTCCCTACATTCCTTTGTCATTGCACATGGATGGTCTTGATCTCTTGTTGGGCTTTAGTTCCTAACTTTGAGTACTATTAGTCCATTCCTATCAATTCCTAGCCCTCTGATATAATAATAATAATAATAATAATAATGCCTTGCATCTTTTATCCATTATCATATTGGGAAGGCACTAGCAAAGGTTTCCTTGTGGTTCATGTCTTGTACTCGAATTTTGGAGTGCTACAATAATCTCTAGTTTTATTTTAAATGCATGCACATCATTTGATACCTTTATGCATCATTATCAAACTTGCAATTTCACTCGTAGAATCCAATGAGTTTACCAGTTCACAACCATTAACTTGTTTAACTTGCAAGTAAAAAAAAAATTGTGGGCTCACCCAAACTTTCGCATAGTCATTCAAACTCACGAGTTCTGGACGAGTTTAGTTGGGCAAAAAATGAGACAAAATGACACTTATTTTGGAGCTTTTGAGGTGCAATTTTAGACAAAAACTTTAGAGTCGATTATGTCCCGGGTTGTCCCTCATCCCTCTCATTCTTTCTCTTCCCGGTTTCTTTTTGTTCTCTTCTCCCACACAATTTTTGTCTGGTTTGATCTTCCTCACGCCAATTCGATCGAACTCAGTTCAGGTTACTGCCACTTGTTATTAATTGTTTCGATGTTGCTTGTTTTGTGAGAAGAGTGGACCAAAGAAGAAGATGACTCAATTCAAGGAGAAAGAATTAGAGCCTTATTTAGAACGACCCCGTACCAGGATTTTTTCTTTTTTACTTTATACTTTATATTAGTAATTTTTGTCTTATTTGGAATTCACGGTTTCTTTTTTGAATACACAATGAACCTCTTTCATTTTAACTATTGAACCCTCATTCGAGTTTTTAATTTCTTTTAGACAAAATTTAGAAAAATAAATAAATCAAAATTTAAATCTAGAAACAACATAATCTAATTATAATCACGTCTAATTTTCTAATCAAATTTAAATAAACATATTTTTAATCAAGAGATTGACATATTGTAGGAAACTAAATAAAAATATTTTTAATTAAGATATTTTTTTAACAAAAAATATTATGATAATCCATTCAACTTTTTTTAAGAAAATAATTATGATATGATCTGTTTAATGTTAATTGTGACAAAAAACATCACGTTTTATGTGTATGATATCATAAGTTATTATATAATAATACTTGTATGGTATATTTTCTATTATTTATAGGTTTTTAATATTATTTTTATATTGAGTGGATTCTGTGAGATTATAAGTTGACTCTACAAGTCAATTATGAAAGTTTCACAAATTTATATAAATTGTCGATTTTGATAACTTTTTTCTTTAAGGTTTGAAAAACAACTATACCCCTTTTAATTGATCATTGATTAAGCTTATGTTTGAGGTTTTTATTTTGGGAAACTTGTTTAGGGATAAGTAGGAATTTTTAGTTTGAGGTTGGGTATAGCAAAACTAAAAAGAGAACCTTGAGTTGATTTTGAATTAAATGAAAAACAAAAAGGCAAAGAAATTCATAAAAAATGAGAAACAGAAAACAAGAGAAAAAAAAAAGAAAGCAAAAGATAAAGAAATTTAAAAATTCAAAAGAAAATGTTTTGCCATAAAATGACAAGAATTTTAGATCGAGGTGATCACGTGAATGAGGGTGAGTAAGATTGAAAAATTTTCTTCTAAAAAAAAAAAATTTGTATCTTTAAGCTCCGCATGATTAATTTTTCAATCAATTTAGAAAACATATTCTTTCTCTTATGAGGAGCGATATATATTTTTTCAAGGTTCCAGAAACACATTTTAATACACACACATCTTCGAACACATTTTCTGTAATTAATTAAAATTTTAAAAATTATATAATAAAAAAGAGAATAAGTGTGTTCCTTGCATTTATCTTCTCTTATATACCTAACCTTGGTTTTATTACAACCGATAAAAATTATCTAATTTTTTTATTTGATTTACAATTTTTAAATAGTTTAATTACTTATTTAATTTCTATAATTACAAAACCTTTTTCTTTTAATTTCAATACTTAAAAAAATCTCATTAGTTCCTACATATCATTTTTAATCTTTATTAGTTGGCAACGACTAAAAGAAATTAAAACTGGTACGCAAATATTAAAAGAGAAAGTTTTTGTAACTATAAAAATAAAACGTGTAGTTAAACCTTTTTAAATC
Source organism: Glycine max (assembly GCF_000004515.6). Lineage (NCBI taxonomy): Eukaryota > Viridiplantae > Streptophyta > Magnoliopsida > Fabales > Fabaceae > Glycine > Glycine max. Next base: position 7,016,660 of record NC_038243.2, on the reverse strand, counting down.
TTGTTATATATATGACCTAAAATGTTAGAGGTTATTATCCTATTGGATGGGTTTTGTTGTTATTGTTTTTTTTTCATGTGATGTGTTTGATTTAGTTTTAATTGAATACAAAGAAAATTAACTTTGATCATACAATACAAACAAAAAAATAGGCTGTTAAGATTTAATTTAATGGCTTATATTATAAAAAATATTTAATTTAATGATAAAAAGATTTAATTTAAATAATTAATATAGTGTGACATGATTAATAATATCTTAAGCATGTGATTAAGAGTTTAATTTCATATTGTGAGTAGAGACAAAACTAGGAAATATTGTTAATGAGGGAAAAATATTAAGACATTTACAAAACATTTACACTGAACCTTTCTAAAGAACTTATTATAATTTATAAATATGAAATATAATAATAGTAATATAGCAAATACACGGGGGATTTATTTTAACTATAAATATTAACGGTTCATTTATATCAGAAGATGTCAATTCCTTAACTATATTACAAAGATAGTATTATACGTTATATATAATAATAATAAGAATAATAATAATTTACGTTATATTTGAGTATATTTATTTAATTTGCTATATCAACATACTAGTTAACCCATATTTCAAAAGGTTGTCGTTGATGGGATAACTGGGTGTAGTCGCACTCAAGTTTTGAATTTTAATTGACGATTAAGAGTGTGCTTGTGAATCAGTTGTACTCAACACGATGTTGGAAAAAAAAAACTACCATCACGTTACTTTAACTTTTGTCTTTAAAATGTGTATTTTTTTCGTTGAACGTGGTTTAAACGTTTAATCAAACACACGCTAACTTTCTTTTAAAATCTTCTCATCAATCAAAATACTTCAAGATCTTAATTATATGAATTGAAGTTCTTAACCAATCAAAACTCCAACTTCAAGAAATATGATCAAGTCAAGTTTATTATAAAATTAGTTAATTACTACAAGCAGATAGTACATTATTTGTTGATTTCATCGACGAAGAAGAACATTAGTTTTGCTACCTTACACTGAAAATTGGACAAAGCTTTGGAATTTTTGAACGAGTTAGCCCTTTAGGGAACATGTTGCAGTAGCCATAAAATAAGTAGCTCCCACACAAACTTTTGAACTCATAGGATTCCCTCCATCAATATGGTCCTTTACAAATGCTCTATACATAATCAAACTCATATATAATTTGATGGAACTCTCCCTCTTGATTATCATTGGTTAGTGGCAACACTACACAAACTCAAACGTGCCAGGTGTCATTCTACACACATAATTATCCCAAATTCCACCATATTAGTGGACAAATATCTTTCCTCCAAGTTAACAAAGAACGTAAGCAGTGGCATCTCTTGGCCACATTTAGGTGATTAGTCCTAATTCAAATGGACCACATCTTCAACAAGAGGACAAAATAGCCATCTTAATTTCACCCACTAAACTCAAATTGCAACAAAATTATATTCCATAATTATATCATATAAAAAAATATGATGAAAGCATTAGGGCTATAATGGAAACAGCAGAAGGGACAGGGGAACAAAGGGGTGGAGCCCATGAATCATTCTATTAACAACGGCTAAATTCCAATACGTCACTAGAAGCTATAAACAAACTTTATATCAATGGTTTTTTTAAAATTTCTCTATTGTTCTTGATTTAACGTTGCGAACCCGTTCTTCTTGAGCAAGACGACAAACTTTGACGGCCCTTCTTTTGTTTGATTATAACTGTGTTATACTATTATTTAATTATTAGGATTACTAATAATATACTTTCTTACATATCCTAAATAAGAAATACCATCAAACGTCTCACACAGATAATTTTATTGTACATAGTAATTCTGTCGGTTTGAACAATATTGCTTTTTCAGCCGAGGACATTTATGATCTAAATCAAGATATCCTAAATAAGAAAAGAAATGGAATTTATAAAATTTAAATTATTTTTTATAATTTTCAGATAATTAATAATGAAAAGTATATTTATAAGAGTACATTAACAAAATGTGTCCTAATACTTCTGTGTGCTTCTTTAACTGTATTGCTCGGCCACTCCAAAGTTACGTTCCTTAATTAGCTTCCTGCTAGTAGTTAATTATGGATAAACGTCCCACGTTGACGAAGCTCGATCTAGCTGGATAGATGAGTTCTCCTTAACATACTGAATATATGTTTGGTTAAATTTAATTTAAAAATAATCATTTATATATATATATATTTAAATTTTCATTTTTTTTAAAAAAATAGTGATTATTTTCATGAAAATAATTTATACTAAGCATACATTATAATTTTATTTATAATTATGAAAAATTATTAATATAAGAGAGACAAAACTTATCTTAATAATCTTCATACGGTAAACAAAGTCTGGAAAACTAAAATATCACAGGCAAATATTTCAATGTATTATCAGTGTAAATTTACACGGTTAATAATTTCACTTATCTTAATATAAGAGAGATAAAACTTATCTTAATAATTTTTATTTTTTTTTACTTTTTCTGTCGTGACCTTGATGCCTAGTAGCTCGCCTAACATACACAAGAGTCAAGAGTTACCTTTGGTCCCTTTGAATAATGCACTTAGTTAACTCACTTTTTCTCCACATAGGCTCTTAAGAGCTCCACTGTAAATTATAAAATAGTAACGTTTAACCAAATTTCACTCGCCCCAACCATCGTCTAATTTATTAGACAATCTAGTTGAGAAAAAAATATATTTATACTACATATATATTCTTAAACGGATGTTACTTTACTTTTATGTATTCAATATATAAACTGTAAAAAATATGTGATACCACTTTTAAAAAAAATTCATGTCGTTTAGGTACAGAAAAATGTTAAATACTACAGTAATATACATATTTTCTTTCATTGAATTTTTTATTGGGAAAGTGATTTACATTATATTATATTTAAATTGTTTCTTGAGTGCATATTTTTCAAGTAAACTAATAAAGCCCCTTCTAATGGAGGTATTTTTCGTATTAAGAGTGATATTTTGCACAGTACCAAATTGTTTATTGAAATACATATTTTTCTTATTAAGCTTCGATGTTTAATAGTAGTAGTAAGAATTAAAAAAAAAAAAAGAAAAAAGAAAAGCATTGTAGCACTTCACTTGTCAAATACTGGGTGATTATTTATGTAAGAATAATGTTGTTTTTTATGTCAGAATAATTAATCAATTTTTAAGATGTGGGAGAGTTAATTAGTTGCGTGACTCATTTAATGAAAAAATTAGAGTTAATGGATTAAATTAAAGAGAAGATCGAGTTGTTTAAGTTATATGTGGTAGTTAGACCACTTAAAATGGATACAAAGTAAAATAAAAAAAAATGAAAAATTAAGCTCTGCTTGGTTGGAGATGATCTAATCGTACTGCTACATAGTTAGAAAAAAAATAAAAATCGTACTAACATTTATGTACGTGAAACTCAACAGTATATGTTAGGATAGCTTTATAGAAGCTAAACAAAAAAGTAAAATGTTGAAGTACGAATGGTCAACTAAATTCAAATGAAGCTCAGTATATAGTTATGCAAAATTACAAATACCAAAAATAATTACAAAGGCAGCATTAGTCGAAGTTGGCCGATATATCTGTTTCTGCACGCAGATATTGCAGGCATGCAATGTAAAAAATTGAGTTTGGATGATTTTGTGGCTAGTAGTGATTAACACGGTTCAATTTGGAATTTAGCAGATATTGACCATGCAATCGATCGTATCCCTAAGAGGATATATCTCAAATGCTTAGCAATATAACTCCTCTAGCTAGACAAAAATATAAGTGAAGAATTATTTAAATTTCGTATATTTAAATATAAACAAATTTTAACTACTTCATCCCTATTTAATATCATTATTCCAAAAAGACTTTAAATTTAGACAAAAATATAAGTAAAAAATTGTTTAAATTTAGTATATTAAAATATAAATAAATTTTAATTAATTTATCCATTTAATATCATTATTCCAAAAAATAATTTAAGTTTAGACAAAAAAATATAAGTAAAAAATTATTTGAATTTGGTATATTAAAATATAAATAAATTTTAACTGATTAAACCCATTTAATATCATTATTCCAAAAATACTTTAAATTAATTCAAACTTGAGTATCATCTGATAAATATGATTAAGGATAATTTAATAAATGTAGTTATTTTTTTATGAAGTAAAAAAAATAAAATGTATTTAACTAGCATCCTTACTAAATATAAAATTAAGTATTTTCTTTTAATATTGAAGTCAGAGGAAAATATATTCTAAAACATTCTTTCTGATGTAAAGAATAAGTGGGGATACCAACTTCACGAGATTAAGGGTGAGTTTATTTAAAAGAAATAAATTTTAAATAAATATTTTTTATATAATTTTTTTAAGAAACAAATAGGATTTACTTCTTAAAAAAATATAAAAAAATTTAAACAAACACAACAAGTTTAAACAAACTTATCCTAATTTACTTGCATTCAGTGTATCCAAATTAAATTCCTTTTCTAGATCACAAATTCTACGCATATGAACCTAGTTAGTAATAAGAATGATATTTTGCACAGTACCAACGTACTGGTGGCATTTTCACAACCTAATCAAACCCATCCAAGTTGCCGGGAGTGCAACTTGCAAGTACATGAGGCACACATTATAAACATTAAAAATTAGAAAGCACGAAGATGCGTACAAACTTCAAATGGAGCATGGGAATATACCTACATTCATACGCACACACTTCCAAAACCTTACACACATATATATAGAGAGAGAGCATACATAGATGAGTATCATATAAGCCACCAGAGTGTTTTTCTCAATCCAATCATACACACCATATTACCTAAAAAAAATACTCAACAACTAAACCCAAACCAAAACAAGCTAGTTTAGCTAATCAAAAACACTAAAATCTCTTTCTCTTTTTTTTGGCCTTTTTTATTATTCTAGCTAGGAGTTAGTCATGGCTGGAGCTGAAGCTACAAAATATGCTTCTTCTGCTACAAGTCCAACAACCACTGCGGCAAACAACATGGCCACCAAATCGAACAAACCAACCATCAGAAGGTTCATTGGGGTGAGGCAAAGACCCTCAGGAAGGTGGGTGGCTGAGATCAAAGACTCTTCTCAGCACGTGAGATTATGGCTTGGAACCTATGATACTCCAGAAGAGGCCGCAAGGGCTTATGATGAAGCAGCACGAGCTCTGAGAGGTGAAAATGCTAGAACCAACTTTGCACCAGTGAGCCAAGTCATACTGGGTCAACAACAATCAGGCTCTAATAATAACCTTTCAACTGGGTCTGATATTGGGAAGCATGGTTTGAGCTTTGCTTCCTTGAAGGCCAAGTTGAGCAAGAATCTTCAGAACATTATGGCTAGGGCAAGTGATCACAATAACAACAACAAGTCCTCAAAGAGTAGGGTGAGTGACCACTTCACCTTTGCCAGCATCTTCCACCGTAGGAGCTACCAAATCCCTGAAGGGGACACGATGAAGAACATTGACAAAGTGGTGCAGCCTAGTATTATTGTGCCTCCTATGGAAGCTGGTGGTGTTGGTGACTATAATTCTTCTGTTGCTAATTGGGAAAGTGCTTCTAGTGTCTCTGATTGCAGCTCTGAATGGGTAGGATTCGGGAATTCGAAACTCGGGTTGGAGTCGGACGGGTATGAGATAGGGGAGGCTAGTGTTGGTGATCAAGGGTTCTTGGAGCAGTTAATGGGGTGGATTGAAACCCCTGATATTAGTGATCATCAAGGTGAGGGTTCAAGGAGTAAGAGGTTCAAGGTGTCTTCTTCTGTGCTTGTGCCACCTACTTTCACTGGCTCTTCTTATGATTGTGGATCCCCTTTTAGTGGTTATGCCTCTCCTTATAATAACGGTTATGCTTCTCCATATAACAACGGTTGTGCCTCCCCTTGTAATGGTTATGCTTCTCCGTATTACAATAATAAGAAGTGAATGAAACTGGAAGCACATGTACTGATATATAATCATGGAGCTAGGTTTTGAATATCTTCAAAAAGTGGGAAGCATAAGAGAATAACTACTTGTTTCGGTGAAGGAAAGTTAATGTTCACTGCATGTATATAGAAAAGATACAGAAAAGAGAACTTGGTTCTGGGAAAAAGGTTAATTTTGTCATGGACATGAAATTAATGATGCAAGTTTGGCTAGCTGCAAAATTAACTCTCTTTTGATCAAGTTGGATTTTATTATATCTGTACTGTTTGTGATATGTAACATACATATGAACATCAGGCTAGGATAGTTTGAGTTTGAAAGCACAAAGGGGCATGTGATGTACATGGATGTGCCTATATATGTGTATGTAATATATATACATCCTTGTATGAAAATATATTGGCAATTACTTTTCAGTCAAAAGAAACCACACATGACACATCCATTCCTTGGCAAATACTGCACTATTTTCCATTCACTTTTGTCTCCTTACACGTGGGGCCGGGGGTAAATTTGAATCTATTGAAAATTAGAGGAAATAATATGGCTGTTTACGGAAGTTCCAATGTGGAGACTTGATCGAGACCAAGCCCTCGAGTTAGTTTTTAATTGGGCAGGGGAATTAAAGTACTTTTAGCTATGAATAGGCATGCACCTATATGTAGTTGGCGCAATGTCATAACTAAGAGGTTCGTGTTTTTATCTGGGTTAGCAGATAGCAATCAATAGCAAGCATGTGGAATGTTAATTATTATCAAATTTTTGGTCTGGATGGAGTGCCTTTTCAAACATGCAGCCAGCTAATGGAAAGAAGCTAAGGAAACCTCTACAGTAATTTCTAAGGCAGTTCTAGGTAAAACTAAAGGAGAATATTGTAAAACCAATGCAGGTAAAACTAATGTAGAAAGTAGAATATTTTAAAATCAATGCAAAACGTAATATATTATAAGATACACTTCTTAGAATGTATTGACATTCTAAGATAGTCTCTCAGAATCGTTATTGTTGACTCACCTACTTTTTACAACACATGTTACAATGACGTCACATAATTGATGTAGTATGTCAAAAAATAATTGATGTAGAAAGTACTTTTTCCGGTATTGAATACACTACATTGGTAAGTAGTTGTCATATTTTTCTCAAAATTTGTGGGATATAGAGAGGATATATAGTTTATATTAAAAACTAAAAATTACCTTCGTGAAAATCTAGCCTTTTATTGTTCTAGTTCCAAAAATTCAAATGATGATTTTCTTTTTGGAAAAAAAGTATGCCCGTTGACATATTTTTTCACCGAGTGTGAAAAATGTAGTTTCATGCCGGGTGATGTTGGCTTTCATTCTCAACACCAGATTACTTGCTAGTTTAGCTCTCATTGGTTTATGGTTTGAAACTGTTGTTGCCACTTTAATCCTAATCTCAGCTATGGTAATGGACATGGTTTGAAAATGGTAGTGTAATTTTTCTTCCGGTTTAAAATAAATGTTGTATTGAAAAGAAAAGAAATTTAAAATTTTAATTATTCTTTTACTAATATCCATATATAATAATTATGATTTTAATTTTTCAATGTAATATTAATATTAATATTAATGTTAATTTTATAAAATTATTATTATCTTTTATCTATTTATTAGTTTTTTATTTATATAAAATAATCCAAGACGATATTTATTTTGGGTCATGACTGCACTTTAAAAAAAATCATACTCAAATATTTGTGTGAATAATAACTTTAATATTCATGTTTTTCTAATTTTCTTCTATTAGGTACTTAAATACTCATATTTATTTCTTATCCATGAAAAATTGATAAATAAATAATACTACAATTAAAAAAACGAATTATGTTTGTTTCTATTTATAAGATTCAATTATCTCATTTTTTGATATTAAGAGAAATAGTTAACTTAAATAGTAATAATAAATTTGCCCTTTGAGTATTTTTTCAAAATATTATTGTCATTAATGTTCATTCCCTTCTTTTAAATATTTGTTAATACAACCTCTTTCTTTATAATTTTATTTAATTAAGGACCAGTATTTTAGTCTAAAAATAATTAATATAAAAAAGGTTATGAATTGGATATTATATAAAAAAACTTTTTTCTGATTTTTATAAATAAAAACAGACGTAATAATTAAATTAAACTTCAGACAAAAATCTTTTACAGAACTTAATATAATCATAAACATCATAATGGAAATGATATTTTTTTTGCTTTGCATAAAGAAATGTGATATATTATCTTTTAATATATATTTTTTCCATATAAATTAAAAATAGGTATATAGTTTATAACAAAATCACATACTTTACTCAATCCTCTAAGTTAAAAATGTGATCTTTCTTTTAGCATATAAGGATTAGAAAACTTGATATATTTTTTCTTTTTTGGTGAATTAAATAACATGATCTTTCTCTTCTTTTTTTGTGATCTTTTCTTCTTTTGATATTAAGGTATTCATACCCGCAGTTGTATCCATTAATGTTTTGTGAATAATTAGTTGTACCAGACTCCATAAGTACTCTGTATATAGTGTCAATGTAAATTTTTTTACAATGTGAACTAATGAAAAAAATCATCATAGGTATTTAATGTAAACAACATGCATAATAATTTATGATTATAATTAGATAATAGTATAAAAATGTCTTGTATGAGAGGAGAGGAAAGAATGGAAGAGAAAAGAAACAGTAAAACCATGTTGTTTTTGTCATGTGGTTCTAGTTTTGTGATCTATCCAAATGAAAAGAAAGAGAAAAAAATGTTATAATACATTAAATGTCTAAAATATTCTTATCCTTGTATATTTGTTTCCTCATAATTAAAGAATATTTGTAGTATTTAATAGATATTTATGGCATTTTACATGTATATTTAACTTTTTTATCACACTTCATTTTTTTTTTCATTTTCTTTCCTTAATCAAGCATACCATATTTACATGCTATTTAATCATAAAAATATTTAATAGTATAACTTAAAATTATCTTTACTAAATATATAAATAAGAAAATAAGTCATGGAAATCAGTTTTACACAATTAAACTCTAAATAAATTATGCTGTGTTTGGATTGGCTTCACATATTCACATTTACCCACCTCTCCCCATGTCCAACTGAAGCTATAATATGTAAAGTTGAGTTGGATGTGCATTTTCGGCATGCGGGCATAGTTCCAAACATGCAACTTTTTTTTACTAAAATGGTGAAAACAAAAAATGATTTATCCAAAATGCGTAGTATGAAAACAATTTATATGACAAAGATTATTTTTTGATGCGTATTTGTTTTGTAGCGGGAGAAATCACCTTGAATAATACAACCAATTGATACATGTATGATTTATTTTTGAATTTCTACGTCAATTACACTGATGTAGAAAATAATAACTAATGTAAAAAATATTTTCTAGTTATACATATATCCATATAAAAAATAAAAATATCTTACACGGCACTATTTAGGATGGTTTTTCCTACTAAATAATAAATGAGTGTTAAAAAATAACCCTAATTAAACTATATAGTTTATTCAAAAAGTTTAAAATTCGGTTAGTTTCGGTATAATTCTGTTTAAAAAAATTACTCGTAATTGATAGCATAATTTAAAAACATGGTCCGATCGATTCAATCAAGACCCAATGGCATAACGGGGCCGATTTGGTTATTGGACTGGTCATGCATTTGATCCTAGATGATCTAGTCAGATCTGATCGGTTTGGGGTAAACTAGACGATCTAGACCAGTTTTAAATCTCGTTTCATGTAAAAAAAAAATGCTCCAAAAAAAATCCCAAACTTGTGTAATTGTGTTATTGAATTATTATTTATGAACTTGTGTTATCAACTTTAATACTTCAATTGCTATATAAATGAATTTTTCTTAATCAAATAATATTAGTTATATATAATAGATACACTACCTAATATATACAGAGTCAAATTGGACTAATTACTGGTCCATCAGTTGGACCACTGACCCACTACCTCAACTAGATCAATAATCAGACCAAATTTCATAACTTTGGTTGATAGTATATATAGAAGTGTGGCCGCCACCAAATACAAATATACATATTAACATATGTTCCGTTCTAAACTTTTTTTCTTTTGCATCTTGGGCTTTTCTTTGTGCATCCAATGCTTTTTTCCAAAATTATCCCTAACAAACTTAGGAATTGGTAATGTGTAAACTTATGGATTTGTAATTCACATGTTTATTGATTGACAATCCGTATGTATATATATGTGAATTTTACGTTATTAGTACGACATTTTAATCAATTGATTTAATAAATCAATTATGTTATAAAATAATTAATATCATTATATATAATACTAAAATTTTTAATGTATATTTAATGCATATGTAAATTTACATAATAAATTTTGTGACAATTAATTTTGGTGCATTAAATATATTAAAAAAATTAATTTTATAAACTTATATGTGTATTAAATATATATTAAAAAATTTAGTATTATATATAGTGATATTAATTATTTTATAATATAATTAATTTATTAGTTGAATTGATAAAAATTTTATAAAAAAAATAATATTAAAATTGTGCAGGGTGCACAAAGCAATTTACTTGCATCTTTTAAACACAGGTATTTTTTTGTCTGTCGTCAATGGAGAGCAGGCCCGTTGGTCTAATATGTTATACCCAAACACAAGTAGGAGTAATTGGGTTCAGGAATAGACGGGCACGCAAACGCTCAGTGGTGCTTCTTTTATCACTTCATCGTCGTAGCCACGTGGCTATATGATTTGATGTGATAATTACCTTCATCCCCTCCCACTCTTTCTCTCTCTTCACTTTCCAACGTTGGCTTTCTCTCGCGTTTTCCAATTCCCCCCAAATCTCACGCCTAGGGTTTCTATCGCAAACCCTCCCTCCCTCCAACCAGGTACCAATCCTTCCACGGAACCTCAGATCCACCTTCCCTTATTCTCCCTCCACGCACGATCCATCGAATCCCATTTTTTCTTCTTTGATTTCACCGTTTCGGATTCGCTACGATCTTTTTTCAGATTTGAACTGGTGACACGAGGATTTTCAGTCCTCTGCTCTACCTACTGATCTATCCCGACCATTCTTGACGCATAAGACTCATTTTTATCTTCCTTGCTTTGCATCGTAGGTCGCGTGCAAAGGGATTTCGAAGCTTCGGAAGAAAAAAATGAAACCTGTTTTCTGTGGAAACCTGGATTTCGACGCGCGTCAATCTGACGTGGAGAGGCTCTTCAGAAGATACGGCAAAGTTGATAGAGTTGACATGAAATCCGGTATATCATTCTTCATCATCGTCTAATTTTTTTTTTTGAAGTTTTTAGGGTTAAACTATTCATTCGGTACTTGTTATCATTTTAAGTTTTGTAGGGTGTTTGTATACCACGAATAAATTCTACCCCCACAATATCACGATGCTACCATGGAAAAGTAGAAACATCTTTTTGTTTCGTTAGCTTCACCATAAAAAGTTAATTAATTTTTTTCTCACCATTCTTTCAATACACTATTAGTCCCTTTACGAGAAAACAATTCGCTTTAGTCGTTAGACAAGTTTTATTTTATACTGCAGATTTTTTTTTTTCTGGTGCTAATGTTGGGAACCAAAGCTCAACTTTTATGCATATGTACTAATTAAAATAGGGGAAAAACTTAAAATAGAGACAATCACAAGGACCAAATGAATAGTTGAACCAATTTTTAGTTACAATTTCTTCTTGAGGCTTGGTTTTTGTAGCTGGTCAATTACTTTTCTTACTGGGTATTCTTGCACTGTGGATTCTGGTTTTGAATGGCGCGTTTGGTATATTGGGTGGAAAAGTTGAATTTTGGCTGTGATAATTGGAAGCTTTGTTTTGTTGTGCTGGATTTGCTACGTGGTAGTGGGATCGATTGTATGGAGAAGGAAGATTGGATGTTTCAAAGATGTGTTCTGTTGCCATGAAGACGTGGAAGTTGAGACGGAAGCGTCCTATTGGGTTGAGTCACAAATATTTGAGAAAGGAAAATGTTATGTACAACCATTGAAAGCAATCATCATTCAAAGAATTCCTGGACCCTTTTTTATGTCAGTTTAGATACATCCACCCAAATAAACAGACAGAAGAAAGCTTATAGCTTAATAGTTTTACATAGTATTGGTTATGAAACTATTAAACATTTAAAACAGTCACTTATTTGCTTTGCACATTTGGCAAATGAGAGTACAAATAGTAAAATCCTTGTGTTTCTGTTGGCCCAAAATTTACCAAGTTTTTAGTTTTTTAAAACTTTCTGTTTTCATCTTGTGTGTGAATTGGAGCATGCTCATCAACCTGGAGTCCACCATTGATTCTTCCATGATTTACCCTCCAAAACTGTCAACTTTGACTTCCGTCCTCAAATAATTCTTAGAAGGGTCGAGATGATGTTCTTTGACTAGTTTCTTTTGAATGGATGTACATTTTCTTTTCCTTTTTAAGAAAGAAAGCTGTCATTAAGATATGAACCCCCATACTCAACAATTTCTTTGTGGCAGGATTGGATTACTTGGAAAGTTGGAATGTCCATGCTCTTCTTGGATGGATGTGCTTCTCTGCATTTCTTTTCTAGAATGTGCCTCAGCTTCTCCTTCTTGTATTTTTCCAGAAGAAATAATCTGATCTGCCCTAGTCCTGCCATTCTGCATTCCCTCAGCATTCATTGCTTTTTCATTCCTCATGACTTTTGCTCAGTGTTCAATTTCCAACATGTTTCAACATAGAAACCATGATGATTTCGCAACTGTGGCAGGTGTTGTGGTACTTCTTGACAGTTTTAATTTTTGTGTTTAATGTTGAATTTTTATCTCATCTGCAAAGTTGATGTGGCCTTCCTCTCCAAATCATCTTCATGAAAAGGGTCTTCAATTGTTTAACTGAAATATTTATGTGCTGTTTTGTGCTTAACATTTTCGTTTCATAGGGTTTGCTTTTGTCTACATGGAAGATGAACGTGATGCTGAGTATGCAATCAGAAGGCTTGATAGAACAGAATTTGGTAGAAAGGGTCGCCGGATTCGTGTTGAGTGGACTAAGGTAGGTTGTGGTAGTAAATTGCATTTTTGATTACTAAAATGTGATGATTATTACACTACATCATGTACATACTTCAAAGCATGAGTTCGAGGAGCAAAGAATGGCATGGGATTCTTGTTCAGAATTATTTTGGAAACTTAATTTTGTTTGATTTGGTTTATTTCAACGGTAGTGTCATTTCTCATGAAACATGTTTTTGTATTCAAATGAAATGGTGCTTTTGGCTGCTGCTTATTTTGGTTGCTTAAATTGTAATTCTGGTTTATTGGTCAGACTTTAATTTTTAACATTCATTTTGTAATTATATTGTGATTTGTAGCAAGAACGTGACAGTAGAAGATCAGGTGGTGATTCCAGAAAATCTTCATCTAATTCAAGACCATCCAAAACTTTGTTTGTTATAAATTTTGATCCTGTTCATGCCAGGACAAGGGATCTGGAGAGACATTTTGATTCCTATGGGAAAATATTAAATATAAGGATCAGAAGGAATTTTGCTTTTATTCAGTTTGAATCCCAAGAGGACGCTACTAGAGCTTTGGAGGCCACCAACCTGAGGTTTGTAATTGCCTTCTCAATTGTTGACTAGTTATTTCTGGCCCCCCTCCATTCCCTGAACTTTTATCCCTTTGAAATACTCTGGATTTCAGTACCTTGGGTAAAGAAGGTATGGGAAAAAGGGGATAATTGCTTATTAGTTTAAATGTCATTGTTTAATGTTTGATTTGATATGATGTGCAGCAAGTTTATGGACCGTGTTATCACTGTGGAGTATGCCATTAGAGATGATGATGACAGAGACAGAAGGAATGGATACAGTCCTGATAGAAGAGGCCATGACTCTCCTGATGGGAGATATGGTCGTGGTAGATCCCCTAGTCCTTATCGTAGAGGTCGGGGTAGCCCAGATTATGGTCATGGATCAAATCCATCTTCCAGACCAGATCCAAGAGGAAGCCCCAAGTATGAACGAGCTGAAAGCCCAATAAATAATGGGAGATATGATAGGTTTGATCTAATTTACTTGTTTCATTTTTTTAAAATAATTTTTGTTTTCATTATATTTTGACTTTTTATTGTTCATGCAGCCGATCTCCCCCACCCCGAGAAAGGTCGCGATCTTGAGGAAAAGCTGAATAGAACTGTGTGAAGTTGTTGTTAGACCATTTTAATTTCATTTTAGACCGTACTTTGACAGCAAAAACTCGAACTTGTTATTGTATTTACTGTTATGCTATGTTTGGTCAGAACCTTAATGTGCAAATGACCATTATATTAGATGTTATTATGTTGCTCATCAAGTTTTATGGTTTTTCTTCTGCTAAAGGTTTTTTTTTTTAACCATACTTGAAGCCTAAGGTAAGCCTGATCCTCATTGCTTATGGGGTTCATATTTTTTATGATAAAAGACGTAAATCTTGTTTAGTGACTTTCACAGGCTTAATCTCGTAGAGGCGTTTCTTGCATGTTCTGTTTTAATTATCTATATTTGCCTTTAGGTTTTCACTCCATATCTTGCATTTTGTCATGTTATAGTGGCCTGGCCATTTGGGTCCTGTCTCTTATTCTTTGATTTGATGTCGATTGTTTTATGCATCTTGTTATTTTATTCAATATGAAATTTACTTTTTTATTTTTCTCTTGAGCCATACACAGAATGACAGATTATTTTGCGAAGTGGTACATGTGTTTTTAGAAAAAATATCCTATCAATATATAAAATATATTTAATTTGTTTAAAAAATACTTAAAAGGAAATTATTCAATTTAAATAAAGTTAATATTCAAAACATGTTAGAATTAATATTTTAGAGGATTTGTTAAGCATGATCTACCTTACGGATTAGGCTTCCTGCTTAAACTTTTAATTCTAAAAATTTACTTCCTCCTCTGTACTAAGGTATAACAATTCCTCACTATAAGAAAAAGTAATTATGACACTGTTTAAGAAAGTTGATAATTATTTAATTTTTCTAATAAAATAAGGTTATTCTTAAAATATCTTTTATTAGGATAAAATAAATTTTTTAAAATAAAATTATAATTTAATGGAGGGTATTCTAGGAATGATATCAAGAATAAAATTAATTAGATTTATTTATATTTAAAATCAAGATATAAAATATATTTTTTTCTTGTGTAGAGGGAGTATGAGATTAATTAAGTGTATAATAGTAAAAAATTTATTAACCAGTGTCCTTAAAACATAATTAAGAAACTAAAATAAAAAAATATTTATTATATAAATCATAAACAACATAATTTTTTTTATAAACAGCAATTTTTTGGTTAATTTTCCACGCTCAATTCTTAAAAAATCTGACCAAGCATATGACACGACAACAAAACCATTCAAAACATCAATTTATTGTTTTTGGCATCGTTGTCAATTTAATTTGCATTGGAAAATTCTCATTAAGACTAGAAAGGTATATAAGTCAATGCATGCAAAAAAGCGTGTGTAAATGATTCTTCAATCATTTTGTCTGTATGTTAGTTCTTACTATTTCTCCGCAAATCACGAAAACATACTTAAAGCAATTGGCTTTTATAATTGAAGACTATTAATTATTTTTATTTTTTGTATGAAGGTTTCTTGTTATATTTTTTTACTTAAAAATTTTAAATTCCTTAGAACTTTTTATATTATTTTCTTTCTTCCCAACTTTTAATTTTTTTGAAGCTTTTATTTATAATATTCCCCCTTTAAAGCTCCTTAACTTGGATTAAGTATTAGTTTTTCCATTTTAAAAAAAAGTTAATTAAATATGCCCCAGTAAAACAAAAAACTTTATTGCTCTTTTAAATCCTTTTTGAAATATGAGTTGATTATGCAATTAACAGTAATACTCTACTCCTTTTTTCATGATTATGTAATTACACAACTAACAAAATATATATATATATATATATATATATATATATATATATATATATAATTTCACACTGATTAAGGAAGTTGACATTATTTAATTTTACTAATCTCAAATAAAAAAATAAGATTATTTATTAAATTTTTTTCATTAAAACTTTGATATCATAAATAATAAAAAATCTAATTTGAGACTACCAAGTAACAATTTAATTTTTTACAAAAATGTGATACACTAACAAATTGATTCCTAAAAAATAAATAATTTAAATTTAATTTTAAATGTGTAAAAGATACAATAAATTAATACGATAGACGATTAAATGATAAATTGATCCTTAAAATTTTTAATTTAATATCAAATTGATCCTAAAAAATATAATTTATTATCAAATTGATTTTTAAATATTATTCCTAGACTCATATATATATATATATATATATATAATTTTATATGATTAAGAAAGTTGAGATTATTTAATTTTACTAATCTCAAATAAAAAAAATAAAATTATTTATTAAATTTTTTTCATTAAAACTTGATATCATAAATAAAAAAATCACTAAAAATAAAAATAACGTTAAACAAAATAAAATTAATTAAATTTACTATAATTAAATCTACCATGCAAAATCACTTTCTTGCTTATATAAATTTTGAGAAATTACAACATAATGATAATATTTTTACAAATTTAATAGAGAACAAATTTGTTATTCTTTTATATATTTAAAGAAAAAATCAATTTAACAGCTCGTCAAACTTTTGAGGTGGAATATGACAATTTACAATTCTATTTTCTATTTACCAGCCAACACCTCACATGCTTTGCTTCACCAAGCTTTTAATCAGTGGCATATTCGCAAATTTCCAACAAAACCAATGTCAAATGTTTGCAAATTCAAAAACCATAACGCTGAACACTGCGAACTGAACTGAACACAGTTCCTCATGATCCGTCCACTTCTCACGTGGGATTCTAGTCACTTTGAAAGTTAGCATCTGTCCCCACATCACACGTGGCAGAGTTTCCACGTCATCACATTGGTAACGTGCAAAGACAAAATCCATAGCATTTTCAAATTTCAACAAATCCCAACGGTAACCTTGTCTGTCCAAACTACAATCTCCACCGTTCGATCATTGAACCTGCTAGACCTTTAAGCCTCATCACACGAAACATAAGCTCCCACTTCTCCCTCAACGCTGACACTGGCTTCCACGCTGGTAAAAATTTGATTTTTGAACAGTGGGGATGAACGTTGTTGTTTGTATTGTACTTCTTTTGTCGTTTTGTGCAGTTAAAGCTTTTTTATTTTATTTTTTAAAATACTTTAGAGCAGGTTTTGTTTCAAAACTTGATCACCACTTTCATTTTGAGCGTGTCGTGTCTGTTTCTGAGTTATGGCACAGAAGACGTTTCTGATTCTCAGAAATTAACATGAAGGGCATGGTTTTGAAGTAAATAAATCCAGCTGTGTCTTGATTGATGAGTTTGGAAGCATTGCATTTACATTTTGCAGTGTTGGTGGGTAGTTGTTGCTCTCTATAGCCATTTCTGAAGTACACTATAGTGTGTATGTGTGTGTGTGTGATAGAGTGTCAAGTTTGAAGATTAAGCTACAAAGGCTTGTCCTGTTGTCTTAGTTGCTCATTCTTAAAGGTTGGTTCTTCAAGTGTTTTCTTTTTGTTGCTTCTTTGGTTTGAATTTGATCTCTTTCTATAGAAAAGAAAAATTCTGTTTTTTTTTCTACCCTTTTGCTTGTGAACTTAATATTTTCTCTTATGTCTTTTGGGTTTGCAGAAACAGTGGGGAACTACAGTGATAGCTCTTGACAGGATCAAGTCTTTTGAAGATTTAGCAACTCAGGTTGGTTTGAGGTATATTACTATTTACATTTATGATTTTGAATTTTCATCAATGTTAATACTTAACAGTAATTATGATAGCAATAAATAATAATAAGGGGTTATTTATTGAATATAATTGTGTTGTATACAACTTGTAGATGGAGACTTTTGTTTTGTGTCTTTCCTTCAAAGTAAAGCCTTTCCCTTTCTCAAACCGGTAGCCTTTATGAGGAGAAAGAAGGAAAAACACATTTAAGAATTCCGCTTTTGACGAGCCTCTCTTGTAGAAACTGGAATCCTTGATGTGGGTTGGAATCAACATGACAAACAAAACTCCCTACGTTTAACTTTGATACTCTCTTTACCAACCTCAATTTTCATGGATGAAAAGTAAAGTTGAAGGAGATTTTGTGTCAGTGACCAAATTACCCTTGAGAGGGTTTTTGTATGACATTTATACCATGCGTGGGGTGGGTCTCTTTGGCCTAATGCTTTTGATTTGTATAATATTATCCCCCGACGGCTTCTTAATTGGACTCAATAGTTAGCCGTTACACGCCAAATCCCTCACTTTCATCAATAGCTATTCTCATCAACCATGGTTTAGCTTCTCTTTTCTTATTCACATCGAAATTTAATATATGGTTTGGAATATCCAAAAGGGCATTAAATGATCACTTGCTAAAGTAAGGGAAAAAAAGACTCGTGGGGCATCTTTAGGTACTTCAGTTTTGATGATGGTTGACTCATGCTTTCAAACAAGCTTTGTGTGTGATCATAAGATTCTCGAAGTTATTGATGTTGGTCTAGTCTTTTTTATTTCTTTTTAATGTCTGAGAATTTTCTATTGGAGTCTTAATTTATAATTTACGGATTTTATGATAGCTACTGCTCCACAACCTTTTAATTTTCTATGCTGTTAATATCATTGCTTTTCTACAAATTGGAATCTTGGTCATTTCTTTGAGCTTGGTTTTCTTCTATTCTACAGCTTTGTTGATCATCAATTGAATTCTACTAGACCACTCCACCGAAATTTGAAAACATGGTGGAAGCAACTCAAGTTAGTAAAGATAAAGATGCGGCTGCATTTGAAGCCCGTTCCACAGAAGACTGGTTGTTGCATGCACAGGAACTTGTTCCTGTTGCTCTTGCTAATGCAAGGGAGGTTAAGGGGTTTCCTGGTAGGTGGAAGATGATCATTTCAAAATTGGAGCAGATTCCATTACGTTTATCGGACTTGTCGAGCCACCCTTGTTTCTCCAGGAATGCTCTTTGCAAGGAGCAATTGCAGGCTGTGTCAAAGACACTTAGAGAAGCCATTGAATTGGCTGAGTTGTGTGTGAAGGAGAAGTACGAGGGAAAGCTTCGGATGCAGAGTGATCTTGATGCATTGATTGGGAAACTGGATTTGAATTTGAAGGATTGTGGTCTCTTGATCAAGACGGGGGTGCTTGGTGAAGCTAGTTTGCCATTAACCGTGTTAGGTTCTATGGCAGAATCAGATATTGCAACACACAACAATATAAGAGAACTACTTGCACGCCTTCAGATTGGTCACTTGGAAGCAAAGCACAAAGCCTTAGACAGACTCTATGATGTTATGAAAGAGGATGAGAAGAATGTTTTGGCTATTTTTGGTAGGAGCAATGTTGCTGCTTTGGTTCAATTGCTCACAGCAACATCTCCACGGATAAGGGAGAAGACAGTTAGTGTTATATGCTCTCTCGTGGAGTCGGGAAGCTGTGAAAAGTGGCTAGTTTCTGAAGGAGTTCTGCCACCTCTTATAAGGCTTGTTGAATCTGGTAGTGCTGTGGGTAAAGAGAAGGCTACTGTATCTCTTCAGAGATTGTCAATGTCAGCAGAAACAACGCGTGCAATTGTTGGACACGGTGGTGTTCAGCCATTGATTGAGCTTTGTCAAAATGGTGATTCTGTGTCACAGGCTGCTGCTGCCTGTACTTTGACAAATGTATCAGCTGTTCCTGAGGTGAGACAGGCTTTGGCTGAAGAAGGAATTGTGAGGGTTATGATTAATCTTCTTAATTATGGAATTTTATTAGGTTCCAAAGAGTATGCAGCAGAATGCTTGCAGAATCTCACTTCAAGCAATGAGCATCTGAGGAAGTCTGTTGTATCAGAAGGTGGTGTTAGGAGTCTTCTGGCTTATCTTGATGGTCCACTTCCCCAAGAATCCGCAGTTGGAGCTTTGAAAAATCTGGTTGGATCAGTTTCCGAGGAAACTTTAGTTTCTCTTGGTTTGGTTCCCTGTTTGGTTCACGTGCTGAAGTCTGGATCGTTGGGTGCTCAACAAGCTTCTGCGTCTATCATCTGCCGTGTTTGCAGTTCAATGGAGATGAAGAAAATAGTTGGTGAAGCTGGGTGCATCCCTCTTCTTATAAAGATGCTTGACGCTAAATCAAATACTGCTAGAGAGGTTGCTGCTCAAGCGATTTCAAGCCTAATGGTTCTGTCCCAGAATCGGAGAGAGGTTAAGAAGGATGATAAAAGTGTGCCAAATCTGGTCCAGTTGCTGGATCCAAGTCCTCAAAACACTGCAAAAAAGTATGCAGTTTCTTGCCTTGGATCACTTTCTCCGAGTAAGAAATGTAAGAAACTGATGATTTCTTATGGAGCAATCGGGTATCTGAAGAAGCTTACAGAGATGGACATTGTAGGAGCTAAAAAGTTACTTCAGCGGTTGGAAAGAGGGAAATTGAGAAGCTTGTTCAGCAGAAAGTAGAGGGGAACCATTGGAAGTTGCAAATGACTATTTGTTGTATCATGAACCTTTTTCTTTGTTACTTTTGTTTTCATCAATGTTGTTTCATTGTCTATATGAAACAAGTAGCTTAGAGTGTAAACTGTGGAATGAGAATGTTTGGTAATCTGTGTAATCATGTTTAGATTATATAATATTTTATCTTTCTGTATCCACTCTGTCTCTACTCTAATCTGTTCTCTTTTTCTAGCAACTACTCATTTTGCTAGCACTTGAACTCTGGTCAACAAGAGAAAAGTCTCAAACTTAAAGATGATTTATCCCTATTGCTCTCTTGTCTGGTTTTATAAACACTCTAGCTGGCACGTTTCCATGCAACCATTTTGTTAAAGTTTTACTTTTGTAACCGCACTATAATTTATTTTTACTGTTTGAGTTTATAAAATAGGACTTAGTAAATAAGTTGGTTTCTTAGTTTTTAGGAGCAACTCAGTTCAATTACCCATGTTTCTTACAATCATGTTAACGTACCTTACTTTTCTATTTTATTTTTTGGCTATTTATTGTACTGTTGTTGATGAATGAAATCAAGTTGTTATTTTTCTTTCTCATCACACTACCAAACGTATCATCCCTCTGCTTCTCTTTTATTCTCTCATAAAAAAACCAACAAATTAGTATCGGTTCTTAAGGAGCTTGTGTGTTTTGATTTGTGATGGATTCTGAAACAAATTTTTCCCAAGCCATTCTTCCCGTCTTTACTGGGCAAAATTATGATCTCTAGGCAGTTAGAATGGAGACTTACCTGGAGGCATTAGATCTTTGGGAAGCTGTTGAAGAGGGGGGATTATGACGTACTTCCGTTGCCAGATAATCCTACTATAAACCAAATCATAATTCATAAGGAGAAAAAACAAAAAAGGCAAAGGCAAAGTCGTGTCTATTTGTTGGTGTCTTTCAAACCATCTTCATAAGAATCATGGCTCTCAAATTAGCAAAAGCAATTTGGGATTACCTGGAGAAGGAATATGCTAGAGATGAAAATGAGGGAATTTGAGTTGCAAAGGATGAAAGAGTCTGAGACAGTCAAAGATTACACATACAAATTGTTGGGTATTGCCAACAAGACAAGGCTGTTGGGTGGTGATTTTGCTGATTCCAGAATAGTTGAAATTTTTTTGGTAACGGTGTCAGAGAGGTATGAAGCATCTATAGTCTCATTGGAAAACATAAAGGATCTATCTAAAATCACATTGACAGAAGTGGTACATGTCTTGCAAGCCCAAGAACAACGAAGGCTGATGAGAGAAGATTGTGTGGTTGAAGGTGCACTTCAAGCCAAGCATCATGATGACTCTAGGACTAGTAGAAAGAAAAATTTCAAGAAGAACCAGCCATCAAGCAACGGAAATGGTGCAAACAACCAAAACAAAGGTAAGGGAAAAAGGAAAAATTACCCACCTTGTCAGCATTGCGGAAAAATGGGTCACCCACCATTCAAGTGTTGAAGAAGACCAGATGCAAAGTGTAGTAAGTGCAATCAGCTTGGACAGGAAGTTGTAATCTGTAAAAGCAAATTTCAACAACCTGAAGCCAATGTCCAAGTTGTGGAGCAAGATGAAGAAGATCACATTTTTGCTGCAATGTGTTTTTCTATGGCGAGTAATTCAGAGTGTTGGTTGATTGATAGCGGTTGTACAAATCACACGACATATGACAAGTCTGCTTTCAAGGATTTGAAGCCTATTGATGTCTTGAAGATCAAGATTAGGAACGGTGATTATATTCAAGCAAAAAGAAAAGGAACTATATCGATTTCAACAAGTTTAGGTGCAAAACTTATCTCAAATGTTCTTTATGTACATGAAATTGACCAAAACTTGCTAAGTGTAGGTCAGTTGCTTGAAAATGGATTTAAATTGTTTTTTGAACATAAACATTGTCTTATTTGTGACATTGCTAGTCGGGATGCTCTAAGGGTTAAAATGAGAAATAAAAGCTTCTCGTTTGATTCAACAAATGAGGAATATGCAACCTATTACACTTAAGTCAGTCCCACAGAACTCTGGCACAAGAGACTGGGTCATTGCCATCTTGAAAGAATGCTAGATATGAAAAAAAAGAACATGTCAAAAGGCTTACCAGAATTTTTTGATAATTTACCAAATTTTAATGCTTGTCAATTAGGTAAACAAATCAGAAAGTCATTCTCAAAATCAGCTTTGAGAGTGTAACATCCCAATTTTTCGTAAATAAATTTAAAAAGCTTTTTAGTAATAAATAAATAAATAAATAAATATAGAGCAAATAATAGGCTGAGTACCCTAGGTATAAATAGTTATGTTAAGTCAGCTGCCTCCTTTTGGCCTCATTTTCGTTTTTCCCCTTCTCCTCTCAAAACCCTTTCTTTTTCCCGCAGCCCACCAAACCAGTCTCAGAAAAATGACGATCTCAAACCCGTTCACCGTTGGATCGTCGTGAAATTTGAGTATCATGTTCGCAACACAATTCCGAGCATTCTCACCGTTGGGAATTTTGATATCGTGTCTGAACTGAGAGAAAAACCCTTCGCATTGTAGCCTTTTTCTTTCCCGCAGAAACCCAGAGCTGTCTTGGTAAAACTACGATCCCGGTTTCGTTAACCGTTGGATTATTGTGAAATTTGGATATGTTGTTCGAAATTCAATTCCGCACGCTTCCACCGTTGGGATTTGCGAGATAATATTCGTGGAGGGAGAAAAAGGAATCGTATGAAGACAGTACAAGTGGAGGTTTCAATCTCTTCTCCGTCTCTCTGACGTTTGGGAATTCTATCGGAACAGTCGGATGAATAATTGAAAGAATTTTCGGGAACCGCTAGAGATGTTGCTATCGCTGGCTGAAGACACGTGAGCCCGCTTAGAGGTAAGGGATGAGTTATTCACAGTTGGGGATTAGTGAGAACATGTGTAGGGATCCTTAGAGGATTAAATTGGGATTTTATTTTGGGATGTTTGTTAAATTGCAATTTTTCCTTTATAATTATAAATAAAATATTGATGTCCTGATGAAAATTGCTTGATAAATTGTGCTCTTGATATTTGTATATTTGGACCTATGATTTGGATATAATTGTGTAAATATTATTTGAGGGGTTTTAGTCCTCATGTTGTGATAGTCTTTTATATAAATTGTTATATTGAGGATATGAAATGATAATTCAAATTGTGAGTATGTGATGAATTGTAGAATAACATGTTGCTTTGAGATTATAATATTGTTATTGAGATTGAGTATAAGTGTAAAGTTGAACATGTGTTAATTTGTGAGATACGTGTAAACATGTGATGGTGGATTGTGACACTATGAGATGTGAAATTGTGAATGAGTTCTAGTTGTGGATAAGTGTGTAGTTAACACTTGATGTGAAATTACTTGTGTTGTAAGCTATGAATTGTACAATACCCGACCAGCGTTATCTTGAGAAAAGCGTTGATGCGCAGTGTTAAAGAGAAAATGTAGGTTTCCTATTTAGGAACCAGTGTTAAATCGTAGCGCAATTGTGTTGAACGTGTTTAAAACACGAGTGTAAGGTCGTGGGTATTGTATAATTCATGAGCAGTGTCTGCATGTAAAAAAAAAAAAATTATTTTAGGGGTTGGACCTGAATCAGGAGGGAGAGGCCCTGACGGACTCTTCGGAGTGTAGGCCTTGGGGGTCACCGGGTTTGAGTGCTCCTTTAAGCCTATGCTGATCTCATATGGTTGGAGCATTCTCGCAAAACATCGTGACCCTGACTGGTCTCCCTATGATCTTACTTAGTGAGAGTGACCTGACAAACCCATTGTGTGGTGTGTCTTGTTATGTACTCCTAAGCGCCCCAGGGTGGTTTTTCACTGACATGGTACCACATTGCATATAGAATTGAGTCTTAGCATAACTATTGCATATGCTTGCTAATTGATGTGTTATTATATCTTGATCGAAGTGTGAGATTCTTGTGTAATGTGATTGATAATTGAAAAGTGAATTTTGAATGACGAAGTGGTGAAGTTACGTGAGCTATGTTTAAGTAAGTGGTATCTCATTTATATAATATGTATATTTAATTGTCTTGTTTCTCTATTAGCTAGGAATGTGATAACTCACTCCCTGTGTGTTGTTGTGTTTGGATCCTGTGATGATCTTGAACTTGTGTTCGGGGGAGCAGATGAATAGGTGGATGACTATGAAGAACCTCATGCTAGAGGACACGGGAACACCACGCTCTGATAGGATGTGACATTAGAATATAGGTTCTATATTAATTGTATGAGACTTATATGACTTCTTTGAGTCGAGATGACTTTATTATTTATTTGGACAAGTTCGAATATGATGTAGAAGAAAGTGAATGTGAGCCTTTTACCAATTTGAAAAGCTTGTATTTAAAAATGTTTTAAAAATACTTTTAATTAATATTTGAATTTTTATTCCTTTATTAATATATATGTGAGGGGTAGAGGGTGTCATAGAGAGCTTCTCAAAAGTTGCAGCTAATTCATACTGTTGTTGCAGGACCTCAAAGAACACCATCACTAAAAGGTAGTCTCTACTTTGTTCTTTTCATAGATGACTTTACAAGAATGTGTTGGATTTTTTTCTTAAAATTCTAGCATGAAGTGGCTGGAGTATTTATGAAGTTCAAGAACATGGTAGAAACCCAAAGTGGTTGCAAGATTCAATTTCTAAGATCAGACAATGGGAAAGAGTATACGTCAACAAAGTTTAATCAATTTTATGAAGAAGCTAGCATTGAACATCAACTCACAGCTCCATACACTCCAGAGCAAAATCGAGGTAGTGAAAGGAGAAACAGAACTGTGATGGAGATGGCTAGGTGCATGTTGCATGAGATGGAGCTGCCTAAAACATTTTGGGCAGAGGCGGCTAATACGACTGTTTTCATGCAAAATCGGCTTCCAACAAAGGCTTTGAATGATAAAACTCCATTTGAGGATTGGTATGTGTTTAAGCCTTCATTAACCTTTTTGGTTGTGTTCTTTTTGCTCATGTTCCACAGGTTAAGCATGACAAACTTGACAAGAAAGCAATTCCTGGCATCTTTGTGGGCTATAGTTCAATTTCAAAAGCCTACAAAGTCTATCATCCTCAAACTAAAAAGATGGCAGTCACTAGAGATGTGCACTTCAATGAAGGTTAGAAATGGGATTGGAACAACTCACAAATAGCTGGGTCTTTCCTCAACAGTGTAGACAATCATCTCAGAGAGCAAACAATGCATAATGAATTAGAAGATGACCTTCTAATCAGAGGAAAAAGGCCGCTGTCCGACATCTATCAAAGATGTAATGTAGCAATTTATGAACTTGCTAGCTGTAAGGAAGCACTAAAAGATCCAAAATGGAAAATTGCAATGGAGGAAGAGATGTCTATGATACACAAAAGAAAAACATGGGAGCTGGTTGAAAGGCCTGAAGATAGAAAAATAATTGGAGTTAAATGGATTTTCAGAACAAAGCTCAATGCAGATTCCTCAGTCAACAAACACAAGGTGAGACTCGTGGTTAAAGGGTATGCACAAACTTTTGGTATTGATTATTCTGATACTTTTGCACCTGTGTCCAGATTAGATACAATTCGATTGGTGTTAATAGTGGCTTCACAAAAGGGTTGGAAAGTCTTCCAATTAGATGTCAAATTAGCTTTTTTAAACAGAACCTTACAAGAAGAAATATATGTAGAGCAGCCAGAAGGATTCGTAAAGCAAGGGAAAGAAGATAAAGTCTATCTTCTCAAAAAGGCCCTCTATGGCCTAAAACAAGCACCAAGGGCGTGGTAAGTAGGATAAATGATTACCTATTGAGCATAGGCTTTGCAAAGAGCTTATTAGAGTCCATTCTTTATGTGAAACACAATGAAAATAACTTGCTCATAGTTTCCCTCTATGTTGATGATCTCTTAGTGACCGGAGATGAGTTAGAGCTTGTTGAGGAGTTCAAGCAAGAAATGATGCAAGTTTTTGAAATGAAAGATCTTGGTCTCCAAAAACTTGTTGACTCGTTGGCAAGTGTACCAAATTTGTCACAAGTAGTAAAGTACTCGGAAGTCCAAGTGTCGAATCCACATGGATTTTGTTTGTACTTAGATTAATGCAAACCCAATCTAAAAGCAATAGATAAAGAATTTCAAATAAAGATAAGAAAATATAGTAGATAAGATAAAGATTTAAAAGAAAGGATAAAAGATTTAAATATAAAAATAGAAGATAGAGAAGATAAAATATTTAAATTAAGATATGATAAAGAAAATAGAGGATAAAAGATAAGATAAGAAAAGTAGAAGATAAAAATAGAAGATAAAAATAAAATAAAATCAGAATATGATAAGGTTGGGACCTGACCTACCTTGTTTGCCTAGGATGTATGAGTTTATGATTTTTCTTTATCAATTTAGGTGACTCTGTTCTACCCACATCTGTTCAATTACTTGTCCCTGATTCCTCACGATGAAAAACCTATTTTATTTATCTATCTTCCAAATTCCTTTGCAAAGACTCAACAAATAAAATGCATGAAGTATGAATTCTAGATGTTTGCAAGAATGCATGGGCATAATAAAATAATCATTTTATTCCTAGCAATGACTTTCTTATGAAATCCTTTCTTTTTGTTCTATTAGAAGTTACCATCTCCCGAGTGTCTAACCCCTAAAACCAATGCATGCATACCTTCTTTAAATCTTATTTAGAAGTTATCCTCCCCGGAACGTCTAACCCCTAACAGAATATAAAGATGAATAATGCAAGATAAAAACAGAAAAGATAATAGAATAGAAAACACCTTTGCATTGATAAATAGTGAGTATATCATACATCGTTTGGCTTTTAGGCCTGCCAGGCCCTAACTAGAGGCTTAGCCACTCATGGCCATTGAAGGCTTTATAATGAGAAAGGGGTGAAAGAAAGAGAGGGAGTAAATGAAACCCCTAGGAGAAGGGGGTTTGTGTTCTTTTTTTCCTCCTTGGCTTGACTCTCTTTTTATAATTGTTGGAGTGGATGCTAGAAATCTTTCTTTTTTGATATTTTTGATGTGTTTTGGATTTGTTTTGCTTGTAATCATATCTTGAGATTTCTTAATATTTTGGATATTTTTTTGGATCTTTTTCTCCTTTAATCTCTCCTTTTCATATATGCACGCCATAAATAAGAACAATATCAAATCTTAATATTTAAGCCAAAGATAACAGCTAAATTAATATTTTTAAAGATATTTTCAATATATTTTTATTATCAAAATAACTCATATTTAGCAGTTATCAGTCTCATGACTTATCTGCTAGGAATTGAGATAAAACAAAATGAGAACAAAGTGTTTATCTATCAAAGAAAATATGCAAAACAAATTTTGAAGAAATTTCAAATGAAAGAATGCAAATCTGTTAGCACTCCAATGAATTAAAAAGAGAATCTGAGCAAGAAAGATGACACTGATAAAGTTGATGAAGGTTATTATAGGAGGTTGATTGGATGTCTCATGTATCTTACAAAGATAAGGCCAGACATTCTATTCTATTTGCTGTAAGTCTCTTGTCTCTATTTATGCATTGTGTTAGTGAAGTGTATTTAAGAGCAACAAAAAGAATATTGAGGTATGTTAAATGCACTGTTGATTATGGTGTCAAATTTGAGAGGTGTCATGAATTCAGGTTCTATGGATTTTCTGATAGTGATTGAGCTGGATCCATTGATGACATGAAGAGTACCTCAAGGATACTGTTTCAGCCTAGGCTTAGGAGTTTTCTCATGGTGCACAAAGAAGCAAGAGATTGTAGAATAGTCTATTGGAGAGGCTGAATTCATAGCAGCATCAACAATTGTAAATCATGTTTTATGGTTAAATTTTTTTTATGTGATTTAGACATGCAACAGAAAAATAGAATTGAAATTTTTGTTGATAAACAGGCAGCAATTACAATTGCAAACAATCTAGTGTGTGTGACATTCTCTATCTTGGCATACATATAAATAAATAAAACATAAAAATATTGATAAAAAAAAACCTTTTTCATATATATATTTCTTTTGATTGTCTTCGTTCTCAATCCTAATGCACTGCCGATATTGGCATTCTTTATTTTGCTTTCTTTCTGAAAAATTGTCTACCAAATATTGTGAATTCCTAGATTTTGGGAAAGAGAGGGATTACAGTGCCAATGTGCATGGTGTTTCAGCCGGCAGTTGGAGATTTCCCCTATATATCAAAGCCCAACAACACAACATGCAATGACAGGTAGATATATGGGTCAACTTCATCCTTAAAAGACGTCCAAGGATTTTAACTTGAGGAAGGTATTAACTGCGTATGGACTAGTCTAAAAATATTATATTTTCAATGTTACTTAAGAATTTTTTACATATTTATTTACAGGTACGATTTTAGGAGTTGAACATTTGCATTTTACTTTTTTCTCGTCTACAAGCTGTAAACAGAAGTAAACATCAAATGGCCTGAGGTTGCTAAAAGTGCTCCTAAAAAAGGAGTCTAAACCACTACACTAACATATGTATTCTTAGGAGACTATATATGAAGCACTCTTTCTACAATTTAAAAAACCATACAAACATCCTGTAGATTTACAGGAGAACTTTATTCACAGAACATTCCTTTTACAACTTAAAAACCATAGTACACATACGTAGAAATACATGATAACACTATTTATGAAACACCTTATTATAACTTAAAAAACATACACAACATGCTAAAAATATGTTTTAGAGATGAAGGCCAAGTTGCCAACTTTCTCCATGTAGAGTCCTTCTCTAGAAATACACTCATGTCAAATTTATTCATAGAAAACCCTTGAACAACTTAATTTAAAGCAACGCAACCTCTTGGAACAATATAGGTCAAATATATGAAATACTGTTCTTAAAGTTTGAAAGCCACACACACCTCTACTCCTGTATAAATACAGGACCACTTTATTCATAAAACACCCTTATATACAATACGAACCATTAGCGTTTCCTATAGGTTCATACGGAAACTTTATTCATGAACACCACACTTTAACAGAAGAAAATCCCTCGATTTGTCGATAGTTATTGTCATGAATGCTGTCATTGCCTTCTTCGAGTCCACTGATTCCCCCAACCTTAAAATTATTTAAAAGAAAAATTTATTATAGATAGTAGCTGAAAGTAAAACAAATTCAAACTTTTAGGAAAATAAATCGAATCGTTCATGAGTACGGCAACTGGAACCCCAACTTTGATAAGTAAAAGATTCACAATGTTTAAACCATATCGTGCAAGGCTTGAGAAATCTTGATAGTATCAAATATTGACATTTAATTGGTTTTTATTTTTGTCTAGATTCATTATATATAGTTCTGAAAATAATGATTCTACCCATGCTTGATTAACTTAAATCCATTAACATATCTGAACTTTTTTCCCCTCAATTTCTCACAATTAACTATTTATGTTATTGTTTATTATGTTCATATTCATGCTTTCATAAGATAGAAAAATATAAATGCAAGAAAGAAAACAAACTTGTTAGCATTCCATGTCTTCTGCTCTGTTGCTGTGCTTAAGAAGAAGAAAACTAGTTTTCAAGGGTACCATGAGCGAACGCAACAACAATAAGCTTCTCTCACCAGATCGACAACAATTTCCTGGAGCAAGTTATAACAAAAGTGAGGTGATTAGAGATGACCAAAACATATTGGGGTAAAATATATATTAATTTAACATTCAAAACTTTTCAATTATGTAGAAGACAGAAACAAAGAAACGTTATTAGATATTTAATGCCTTCTCTCCCTCAGTTAGTAGCAGTTGATCAGCATATATTAATTGCATGTCCATGAGAAATAATTATCAATGTATGTACTTACATACAAGTCGAGGGGAATTGTCACCAAATTAAACTCACTCAGGCTGCCTCCTCCTCAAACTGTTGCATGGGCGCAGAATTTATATCACCTTCCCAATCGGCTCCCTCTATTGTCACCTTCAATATTGTTCGCACTTTGCCACCAAGATGGAAAAGTTTCGTGCTGTAGCATTTGGTGAACCCCACTTCTTTCAAGGATGGGGAATTCAAAGTGGAACTCCCTGTGTAAAAAAGCTTTCAAATTTTGGTTAGGAGTCAAGAGTCAAAATCTCAAGTCATTTTCATATTTATTATTATCACCTTCTCCTTTGTGTTCATTTTCGTCTCCATCTTTAGCAATTATTTCTGTCACTGATTCACATTCCTTGTTGGTAATCTCCTCAATGTTCATTAACTTTTTGGCTTCTGAATATGTAAATAAATGTTGCATGTGGGGACAGTTGAATGTAGACACCTTTTTCAGACGAGAGAAAGACAATCTAGAAGTTGAATATACTAAGTTTGTCAAATGAGGAAAATTGAAAACATCTAACTCATGGAGCTTCTCGAATAATAACGCTGGATTGTGTTTCCAATCTAGTCTCAATTCCTTCGGGTTAGAAATAACCTAAAAATTGAAGGTTAAACAATTCGAATACAAAGGACTGTGAATTAGACACAACCAACAAAATAAAAAAAGATTGGGAGTCCAGATTCTATGGTGCTTACCTTTAGACTTAAGATAAGAGGATGACTATTAATTGAAGTACTGGTACCTTCATCCTTATTCATGAGATGTGCACTTGGAAATAACTGCTGCTCATCACAATCCAACAATGATAATTATTTAAGGTGGGGGCATTTTAGAGCATATACATTCGAGGGTAAAAGTAAGTGACCTGTGGCAAGTCATGGATATTCCAATTCTCTAAACGAGGAAACACAAACTTTTGTGTTACATTTGCTGCTGTGCCTTCTTCCTGTTAGACACATGAAAGATGAGAACTCCTTTACTATTCTTTCCCCACACTCGTGTTAGATTTGATAGCTCATATAAAGTCAATTTCTTCAACAGGGATGTTGTTTCCATAATTTCAGTGTCATCCATATAAAAATTTACCTTGACTTTGATGCTATTCTGCACTTCAAATTCTTCTGTTGTCTCTGAATGAGGAAGAGTAGCAGATGGAATTGCATTTGGTAGAGTACAATTGTCCGGCTTCAAAGTCATCAAATTGTCCAACCATTTGTTTTCCAGACCAACTTTACCATGCCAGTCCACTTTTAGCTCAAGATTATCAGAAATACTCTCGTTGTCCAAGGCTTCAAACAACTCCTATAGATAATGTATAAGTTTATTACGGACAAAATATAAAATTTGTTAATTTATTATGAATTAAAAAAAAATACCAAAAATTAAAACCAAAATTGTTTTTTATTAGAAACTCAATGCTCAACGCAATTTGTTTTATAAGGAAACAAATATGAAATTCAAATATTTATTAAGAATTAAAAACATATTGTATCCGTATCTTTAAATTGAAAGGAAACACTATACCATGTAATAAAATGGATTAGAGTTGAATCTAAGTTGCAAGTCCTGATTGTCATTCATCTTTGATTTCATAAAAACTGGGTCTATTACATAGTTATGTATGACCAGTACTTATCATTTGAGAAAAATATATTAAAATTATATAAAATTAATGTGGATATTAAGTAACTTCTATGAATTTCTTTGAAAAAAACTTATGAATGAATTTGTTTTTACTATTAAATTTGGAAGTCTATATTTAACGAAAGTCATGAATTAATATTTGGTGTTAAAATTAATGTTTACACAAAATCTCTAGTATATTTAAAATTAATGGTTAAAAACATTACATTCATGCAATAATCGAAGTAAAATCGATTGATTAATTCAAATAAAGTTCTTACATTTTGTTGGAACCTCCGCTTCACAGTGTTGTTAAGATCTTGGTGGAAGAACAAATCTTCATTTGGATCCAACGAGACTTGAATTCCCATAAATGATTCCGCTTCTATGTCTCCTTGGGAGAAAATCTTCATGTTGGGGCATTCCCATATGAGCACTTTTATCAGAGATGATAATAACAGAATTTCATTGCCTGAATAGAAACATGACAGGCTTGATAAAGAATCTAGAATTATCGTGTTGAGTCGCTCAAATTGTATCGCCTCTGAAGTAGTAGTGTCTTCTAATTCTTTTGCCAATATTTCTTCCACGGATTTGCATCGCATTATGTACATCTCTTCAAGGTGTACTAACTTTTTTGCAGTTGTGGATGTAAATAAGCACTTCAATCCATGGCAATCTTTTACAGACAAATGTTTTAGATTGGAGAATGACATTGGTAAATGTACCAAAGTTGTCAAATGACCACACGAGGAAACACATAATTTCTGCAGACGGACAAGGGATGAGGTTGTCAAGTGTCCAAGCGTTTTGGTGTCACCTTGTTCAGGTTGAGAGGGGAATAACTCCTCAAGAACTCTGCATCGGCTTATTTGAAGATACTCTAAATTTGATGTCCTCTCAAGTAATGCAGCAAACTCAACCACGAAATTTGGTACCTCTCTGACATCATTAAAATCCAGCTCAAGTTCAACTAATTTATGAAGCATGTCCTTCAGAAATTTTTTGTTGCATAGCATCCTTGCAATTTCCCAATAGAGCTTCAATGACTCCAGAATGAAAATAGTCTAGACAGGGAAGAACAAAAGGGCAACCAAGGGGTGACAAATAGGAAATAAAAAGAAGAAATAAAAAGGTTAAAATATATTTTAGATCTTTAATAAATATTCAAATTTTATATTTTTTTCTTAATAATTTTTTTGATTTTTTCTCCCTGATAAAACAAAAAAAATATTTTTGATTTTTGATATCTTTTTAAATTCCTGACAAATTACGAATTTTGTATTTGTTTTATAATAATTTTTTTTCATTTGTTATTAGTTCATTGAAAAAAGACTAATAACAAGTAAATTTTATTTATTTTTATTAAAGAATAAATACAAAATTCACTAATTAATTAGAGACTAAAAAAAGTATAAGGATCCAAAACAAAATTGTTCTTTATTAGATACTCAATGAACAAATAAATGATCAGGAAATAAAAAAAAATTGAACATTTATTAGTGACTGAAAACATATTTTAGCCAAATAAAAAAAATGAAAAAAAAAGTTAGATTTCTTTACAAACCTTTCCTTCGGAGAAAAGGGGTAGCTTAGTAACTGAAGTAGAACATTGTGCCTCTTGTTGGTTTTGAAATTTCTCCAAGTTATCACAAGACAACACCTCTAAATGATTTAAGGCTGGGCATTCCAGCGTAAATCTTCCAGGATAAAAGCAACTGAGTTGTGGCAACATATGCAGATTCAGTGAGGTTAAATGAGGAAATGAAAATTCTGTTGGTTCTTCTGTAATTGCATTCGCCTCTTCAACAATTTCTTGAAGCACTTCACAGTGCCTTATTTCAAGTTTCTCGAGCTTCACAATTCTTTTAGCCAGCTCTGTAGGAAACACAGTTTTCAGTTTTTCACAATTAGCAACAAGCACTTCCTGCAGATTTTGAAAGCTGAGAATTCCTTCGCGATCCTTATCCCATACTTGTATCAAATTTGGCAGATTATCCAAAGTCATTTTCTTCAACCGTAAGGTATATCCCTTCATATCTGCCTCCATTATACCAAATATTACCTCTACATTCGTGCTGCTTACTTCTAATTCTTCCAAGTTCTTTAAACTTGAAAAAACAACAGTTGGAATAGCATTAGATTCAATACAATTCACCAGCTTCAAAGTCTTCAATTGATGGATCTTTAGTGCCATGTAAGGATTGGAAGCTGCCATGTCTGGATCAAGAGCCTGTAAATATTGTAAATAAGTTCATTATCTGAAATATCCAAAATTCCTGTTCATACTTCATCATAATGCTTTTATGTTTGGCGTCTCTAGAGTGAAAAAAATCGCAAAATAATTTATTTTATGAAATAATTGCTTTTTAATTAATATTGTGAGACAAATCTCAAAAAAGTGATTGGTATATACATTTGTATATCTTGTGAAAAACATAAACAAAAATGAAGAAGAAAATGATATGGTAAGTAATGTGACATAACACAGATAAAAAGAGAAAGTAAAAAAAAAAAGAATTGAAAGATAAATGGAGGTCTAATGTATGAAAATATATATATAAAAAAGAAAATAACTATGCATAACATTATAAATTATTAACATTATTATTCTATCATAAATTGTCATATACAATAATTTTGTTTACTTTAAATATAAATAAATGTTGGGTTGAAGTCTCTTATTGAAGAATTGGTGAAATGAAAATAAGATATATGAAATGATGAAACCCATTTAAGATGCATAAAAGGTAAAAAGTGAGATGTTGAAATGGAAATGGCCTGAAAGTTATTTCTATCATCATTTTTGATTGGTTAATAGTAATTAAACAAATTTAATTTTACATTGACAGTAAGTAAAAGTTAAACTCATAAAAAAGGAATTAAAATTGGCAACTGAATTTTTTTATGAAAAACATATTTACAAACACTCTTCACTGTAATTTCTAATTCAATTCCATTCCACCGTAACTTTTAATTATTTATTTATTCCTTATTAGGTATGTACCTTTGACAGACGTCATACAACAAATAACTTGAAGGAAAATAATGTGCAAGTCAAATATCATCGTTAATAGATACTTACCCGAATCTTGTACAAAGATCGTATCGTAGCATTTAAATCACGTACCCAATATAATCTTTCTTCCTCCTTTCCACGTCTAACACATATTTGTCGTAAATTTGGTGTCTTGTTGGCTTGTTCAGAGAATGTGAACCCTTCCATCTTGCTACATGCACTCACAACAACTTTTTCCAAGGACGGAAACTCAATGGCACAACAATAGGATCCACAGAAACATTTGAGTTCATGCAGAGCCTCGAGCTCTATTTCCTTCAATTGTCTGAAAATAATATTAAGTTCTGTCTTTTCTTGCTCTGACTCAAACACAATGGTCTTCATCGATTCACATTGAATTACCTTCATGGTGGTGAGCTGAACCAAGCTTTTTGCAGTTGGTGGTGTCAATAAATAGCTTAATTTATTACAATTACTTACTTCCAGATTTGTCAAGTAAGTGAAAGATACTGAGGAAGACGCTATGCTATTCAGACATGGACAGTGCTTTAAAATCAAGCATTCTAACATTCGAAATAGCACTGTGTATTCTTCAAAACCTATCGTCTTAAGTGAAGCTAAGTTCATTAATTTCAAGCTTTTAAGCATTGGAACAACCCCCAAATTGTCATTAACAAGGCTTCTCGAAGTCACTAACTGCTCAAAGAAACAATTACTCAACAACAGGCTTTTCAGATTAGGATTTCTATGGAGTAAAAAATATAGAATCTCAGTATCCCTTATTCCAGATAATTGACACTCTTCTAATTTGTGCATTCTATATCTCTTTAAGGAATTTGCATCACGTGGCTCTATTTGCATGGACTTCATGTTGCGAATTACCTAAGCAATGATGGTTGAAATAAACAAAGGTAAGTTAATGTAAAAGATATCAATAGATGAAAATACATTTTCCATGTAATTGAGTAGTTTGTTTTGTTTTCTGCTGTTATGATTCTCATTCTATCTCTATGAATTAAAAAGAATGCATGGGAGATAAAAGGTTGATTAGTACCTCTTCAGGCAAAAAGACTGACTTTTCTTCTGGATTTGCAATTTCTGTTCTGAAAAGCCAGAGCTTGTGACAATGTTCCACGGATAAGTTATACAGTGTTGAACAACGTAATTCATGTGCTCCCCCAAAGAAACTCTCAAGGTTTGGCAGTTTCGAGAATCTGGCTGTGGTTAGTTTTGGAAACTCAAACAGAACGCTACTCTCTTTGATTGTTTCCCCCCTGAAAACAATTTCCTTCAACTGAGCACAATTCCAGACTTCAAGGTATTCAAGATTTTTAAGATTCATGGCTATAGAAACTGGAAATATATGTTTTAATTTGAGACATTCTTGAACCCATATCTTTTTCAAATATGTGAATCTAAGAATCCCTCCTGGGTCTTCATTCCATACATGCTCCAATTTTGGCAGTGCTTTTACATGAACATTTTGCAAACTGGTGATCATATTCCAAGCACGACGTTTTCCAACACTTTTGAGGTCAAATATCTTTTCCATTGACTTGCAATTAGTAACCTTCAAGTCGCATAGACTAAGAAAACTTCCGACCATATAAGAAGGAAAAACATTTTCAAGTTTATTACACCTGTCAATGATCAATTCATGCAGTTTGCCAAAGGAATGCAAAGGAATTTTGGGAGGCCATATCTGTGTTAATCTCTTCATGCTTGTCAAGTTGATATTCTTCAAATTTGGAAAGATGCTTCCGCCCTTGGTTCACAATTGCCACAAATTTAATTAAACTAACGGCTATATTAGAGAAGACAAAAACAAATCAATGAAGAAAGAGAAAATATATATATATATATATATATATATATATATATATATATATATATATAACTTGCATTATACAACACATTTTATTTTGTGGTTTAGGTAGCTAATCATTATATAGTATAGTTGAAGTGAATTAATCGGTCACTAAAAGGGGAGTTGAATAGTAACTATTTACTACTGATCTGGCCATTTTTTTTTACCCAAGTACACTAGCTTCTGAATTTGCTTTTCTAGCTTTTTTGCTAAGAGATCCAGAAGATTTATAGGAGTAACATGTTTCCTTAGAGGTACTTGGATGAACTGATAGTTTTGTGACAAACCATCAAATAAACTTGTTTGTTACTGCTTTAGAACCTACTCACTAATGATACAAAATTTTTTGTACACATTTTCTTATTTTCATTTGATGGCACATAGTAGGAGTTGCTTCTTGGATGATAAAATAGTTTTATAAAACCCATTGATCAAGGATCAAGTTTAAGCTTATGAAAAATAGGCTTTTGTAAAAAATAGATTTTAAGTGCGCAACAACAATATATGAGAAGCAGTAGAAGAGGAAACAATATACAAAAGATTTATATTGATTCACTCAACACGAGTTACGTCCAATTTCTACAACTATAGGTTTTTCATTATGACCAAGCATCTTGTGATATTTTTTCTTCCCTAAAGCCTCCACAAGTTCTTATAACTTAGTATTCTCTAAGCCTATGCAACCCAAGTATTATTTCAACAAGTCTCTCTAGGCTTCACCCTCATTAGCACCTTCTACTGGGCACACACAACTACCTATTGTGTCCCCTAGAATCTAAGAAGCCACAGTCACATGACTGTCCCTCCTAGTTCTCTTAGCAGCACCTTTGTTAGACACTCACAACATCACCTATTGTGTTCCCAAAACTCAGAAGCAGTACTCACCTGAGTATCCTTCCCCAGCTCTCTTCACACCAAGTAAATAAAATAACCAGCAAGTTTCTAAATATGTTTTGTTTTAATAAGAAAACTTAAAGCAATCATTAAAACATTCAGTTCCTCGAGGGAATTTGTCTCAACAATAGTCAGTTATTTTCTTGTGAATTATGACAAACAAAACCAGTCAGTAATGATCAAGTTCACGATTAATGTTATTATCGTTTTGGTTAGAAAAATATAAGGGAAGGGATCAAGGAGCTTGCTCATCCTATAAAACATACCTCAAGGGAAAATCACATAATGGTGTATACAAATGACCTACTGGTTAAGAATGGCATAAGAAAAGCAATATAATATTGATTGTTGGAATTTAGAGGTGCAAGTAATCAAAAGATTTTTTATATAACAATATTGTGTCCCCTATGACCGGGTATTTGAAAGTCCGCAATACTGTCATAGAATTTGAACATAAACATATAGGACATAAATAATTTCATATCACATATAGGTTTTTTTGTTTAAGGTTTTCATCACAAACACACAGACTTTAAATTATCTAATATCTAAGATAATGTGTGTAGCAGCTACATATTAAAATGAAGGTATATTAAAGATCTGAAAATGCTATAGTTCCACCGACATACCTCAATTTCAATCACACTACCTTCGGTTTCCATAAATATGCTCTCCATCATCCCACATTCACTTACGAAAAGGCTTTGAAGATTCATCAGACCTTTGGACATCGAAAGTGACAGTAGGTATCGCAAATTCCAACAATCATTGACATCCAAGTGTATCAAATTTTGAAAGTAAAGTCTTGTTAAAGGATGGTCATTCCATATTTTTCGGATTTTGATCGAAGACAGCTCCATCCTCTCTAATTTGAAAACTACAACCTGCAACGTACGATAAATATATTTAAATAGTGTCTACAAAATTATAGAATTTATTTTGAATTTCTCAACTTAATATACGGTATAGGGAAAAGAAAAAAATGGTTAGATAGAGAAGAAATAATAGGCAACCAACAGGTTTTATTTTTGAAGTTACTAGCAATCACTTTCTTCTTGATTTTAACATATTATCAAATCAAATATATGAAAGTTCAAAATTTAATCAAATCAACGTGACAATTTTGAGCACACCTCTTCATCAAAGAGTTGATCACCCGGCTTCCAGTTAGGCACTTGTTGTTGCATTGATGCATCAAGGGTGTAGAATCCAACAAATTCAGACAAAGATTGTAGCGTCAAAGAGCGCAATTCAGGAAACTTAATATGATCTTTATTGCTTTCCAAGGTAACAATGTCCTTCAAAGAGTTACACTCAGAAACTTCAATTGTTTCAAGGGCAGAAAGATGTTTGAGCATAGAAGAGAAGAAGACATTCTTTAATTGACCACAGATCTTGAGCCTGATGATTTTTAGTTTGCGGAACGAATCATTTGTAAGTTGACCGTGGCATATATGTTCCATGTTGCTGACATCATAGAGAAACAATGACTCTAATTTGGGAAATGCTTTCTCAGGATATGTTGGGTTCTCTGAATTGATGATGGACTTAACTTTTGAGTTACTTAGAATGGACAAATATTTCAGATAGGGAAATCCTTCATAATTCAGTTCATTGAAAATATCTTTGACATCATTTAGTTGTCCCAACAACAAACTTTCAACTCTTTTGAATAGTAATTTGATCTCCATTCGATTACGAATGTCAAAGCCGTTTTCTAGCTGAAGTGCCAAATATCTTGATGCTTCACACATCTCTAACATCTTGAAATCCCACGCTGGATATGCATTGAAATCTCTAATGATGATCTTGTAACTATTCAACTGGTCAAAGAACAAGTTCTTATGAAAATGGGTCATTTTTGGGATCTGTATGTCTAGTGCCGTTAACTGATTCAATTGCCTCAGTTCAGAAAGACTGACATCTCCATTTTGGTTTCCTTGTCCTTCTTCATCCTTCCACTGAATCGGGCTTTTCCCCACATACAACTCTTCCAAACTAGTTAAACTTGACAATACATCAGCAGGAATCTTTTTAAGTTCAAAACAATTACTTATGTCAAAAATTTGTAGCTTAGCTAACTTCCTCAATTCAATAGGCAAACATTCAATATCAGATCCTGATAAACTAAGAACTCTTAATTCCTCCAACTCTCCTATAATAGATAAATTCTCAGCTAGTTTGCATCGCTCCAAACAAAACATTCTGAGTTCTTTTAAGCATTTAATTGACGAAGGTAAGGATAATAGATGAATGCCAATCAATATCAACACCCGGAGTTCTTTCATTCCATTAAAAAAGTTGTCCGGTATTTCCAGACGTGGATTCATGTTGTCAAGATGGAAGATTCTAAGTCTACAACAGTCTATGCTTTCAGGAAACTTCTTCATAATGTCAGTCACATCACAATGCTGTAAGGAAATTGCAGTGTACCTTTCACGCTTTTTGGGCCATTCATCTAGTCTTCCCTTTGTCAGTGCAAATGCATGCATTTCCTGGGATGCTATTGACAAAGCCACATCACGTATAATATCATGCATGGTGAAATGATCAATTGAAAAACTATCAGACAACAAACTTAATTCTTTCAACTTTCCAACCAATGCATATACTCTATCTCTAGCTTCCCTTACAGTGTAAATTCCTTGAAGGAAACCCAAACCAATGCAGTATCTCACCAAGTCAGTAATTAATGCATCGCGACCCATACGTGCACAAATTAAGAAAGTGTGCTTGAGCTCCTCATTTTCTAGAAGATCATAACTCAACTTTGTAGAAAACTCTGGCATTGCTGTTAAGTTTTGCTTTCCAAGGTCTAGATATGCTTTCTCCCATACCACCAGGCTCTTATTTTTTAATGCCTTTGCAGTTGTAACAATTGTCATGGGCAACCCTTTACACCTCTTGGCAATTTGAGCTGCCAATTTTTCAAACTTGGAATTTTCATCACCTATCATCTCAGTCATGATCTTAGACATCGTCTCTGCTTCCATTTCTCTTAATGCTATTATTTCAGCCATGGTCTTAAACATCGTCTCTGCTTTCTTTTCCATTAATGGTATTATTTCAGCCATGGTCATAAACATCTTCTTTGCTTCCTTATCTGTTAATGCTTCCACAGAAAAAGTTTGAATTCCTTTCCCACCCATCTGACTGATCAAAAGTTGTTCACTGTCGGAAATCATCAAAATTTTGCATCCTGTGTATCTAGCAATAGGTTCTTCTATCTTCATCAAACTGGAAGCTTCAAATTCTTCTGTTTTCATTGCATATTTGTGGTGGGCCAAAGGGTTTTTCTTTTTGTTATTCATCTGGCTACCGACAGTGTCATCAAATGGAATTCCTAGCATGCCGAAGTCAAGTTTCACCTCCATATCATCTAGGATTATAAGGGTTTTCTCCTTGGGATTTTTCAATCTCTCCCGTATGCGGGCTGCTCTTCCACTCTCAGATTCCTCTTCCAAGATCATCCCCAACCTGTCAGCAATTTGTCCTTGAATATTTCGTATTTCAGGAAAGCTTACGTTCACCATAATCACCACATCAAACATTTTGCCTTTTACTTCCTTGGCAACTTCTTTGATTAAACTAGTCTTGCCCACACCACTCCACCCATAAACTCCAATCACTCCAACATTCGAGTCTGCCAATGCATCCACAATACGCTTCTTGGTTTGATTTCTTGATGCAAAGCTTTGGAAATCAGCATCAGTCGAAGATCGGCCCAACCAATCAGGATTTGCGCTCTGCAGCAGTACATTACCTCTCCTTGCAAGATCAACTGCTATTCTGCTTAGACGAAACCTTATCGATGGTTTAGGAAGGTAACCATCGCAAAACACAGCATATGGACTGTCTTCATCTAGCCTGAAATCGTCATACTCAGAAATGATCTTATCAGCCTCTTGTAACCATTTAATAACATCATCGTCAATAGCTCTCCCATATCGATTTTCTTCCTCTTTTACTTTATGTCCAATCCTTTTTCTCTCTCTCTGCAGATTATTAAAACCTCTGTCTAATTCTTTAACTATGCTTTCATAACGCCAAAGTTCATATGGTAGCAGCTTTAGATATCCCAACCCCGACTTTAGATGTAGACACACCGATTTTAGATGTGGCAACACTTGAACAAAAATTCCAACAAACTGCATGCTTAATTATTGATTTCCCTCCTGCTATCAACTACATCTTCCCCTGTACGTCAATAACAAGTAATCAAATGTCAGAATGTTTAAACACATTTTTGTTTCCAATAAATTAATTCAATGTTGGTCGGTGGTGCGGTTTGATGATGAACAATGGTGGTGGTGTTTCATCTATGTTTATATTGAATATTAGTTTTGGTGTTGTGTTTGAAATGAGCATTATTAGATCTATTTTATTTTGGTACAATGACAATCTTAAAGAAAAATAACATGTTAATTGAAATATGTTAGGAAGTAACAATTAACATTTTATACAGGGCAAAGTGTAGTTATAGGACAACAATGTTTAATGAACTAGGGGTGAGTGACATGTATCTTGTCAATCTGTATAGAGAGCATTGCATGTAATGTTGTTTGCTTTTACATACCTTGTGCTTAAGCTAGTTTTCTTTCAATTAACTGGATTTCTTAGCTTATAAAAAATATTAGTTAAAGTTAAAATCTAATTAATTTAGTACAATAAAATTTATAATTGAAGATCGTAATGACAGTAATCAT
The DNA here is from genome assembly GCF_000004515.6 of Glycine max. Taxonomy (NCBI): domain Eukaryota; kingdom Viridiplantae; phylum Streptophyta; class Magnoliopsida; order Fabales; family Fabaceae; genus Glycine; species Glycine max. The sequence continues at coordinate 6,974,140 of NC_038243.2, read as the reverse complement.
CAAGACAGGTGGTATTAGCCATGACAAAAGGTGATAGGGAACACAATAATAAAAGTTACAGTGATAGACACAAATTTAAAGAACCACTCATTCTTATCCACTTAATAAGTCCACTGCGCAAGGAGGTCCCCACAAAACTATCTTTACAGATAGGATTTAACACAGCACGACACCAGTGTCAAAAAAATAAATAAAACTATCTTGACTTATGGACTTATGAAGTCAATGAATAGCAAACCCATCAAACCAAAGCAGAACAGGTCAAGCTTCAATTCCAATGAACAAAACAGAGTTGGGGCTTATACATAAAAATCATATCCATGCAACCAGCCAGATAAGCATAATCATATATTCAACCAAGGAAAATTGAAATCCAAGCAAGAGAAAAGAAAGCGAGCTAGCCTTGTTAACTAATTTTGTAAAGCTAATGTTAATTAACTGTATACTCTTTTCGTCAAATTTCAAAATTGATGAATTCAAAAATTGGATCCCGAAATTCTAGTAACAGCAAATTAAACATTAGTTTTACAAATTAAACATGCGTTGTGTCTAATATTTTTTTTTCTTTTAGAGGAGTAATACAAGATGAGCTGCAGCAGCATCGCAAAAAACCTCAAGTTCAAATAGGAATGATCAAATTGCCGTTAGTGCTTACCTGACCAGTATGAAGGCACCAGAAACTCTGAAGAATGCAAAAGAGAGAAAGAAAGAAGCTTTGATGAAAACGGTGAGAAAGAAAAGCCTACAGAATCCTCCCTTCGCTCCAATCACTTCAAAGCATTCATATCACTTTGAAAATGAAGTTGCCAAAACCATTGTTGACGCACTGAGATTTGTAACACAAATTAGGTGATGACTAATCAGAGTAAAACCAATCCTTGCTTTGAAAAATACCAAATACTCCCTATAAGGAGAAAAAAAATCACGTTACTAGATCTCTGTTGTACTTTTATATATATATAAATGAAACCTTAGTCTTATGACTTAATTTTCTTAAAGAGACAAACAAATTCGGTTACTCATAATATGTTTAGGGTGGTACCATCTTTTCCTAGTCTTTCATTGTATTTGTGTTTTAATTTGGTTTGATTTTTCTTTAAAAAGTCACTTTAATCAAACTTCTAAAACATATGTTGTTCAGTTTGTTTCAATTTTTATTTAAAATAAAATTTAAACAAAATCAAATCAACATTTTACGATTTAGTTTGGTTCAATTTTTGAGATTCTTATTAAAATATTATTTTATTAAAATTCATATACTTTTCATTTTTAAAATTAAATTGCATTAAAAAATTGTTTATAACAATCTATCAAACTTATTAATATGTTAAACCTTCTACAATAAAAATTTGTCAAATTTTCATATTTTAAATTAAACATATCTTGAAAAAATTGTCTAAAAAATGTTATATAAGTTGTATAAGTTTTATATACATAACATTAAAGTAATATAAGTAATATATATAAAACACTTAACATTAAAGTAACATAAGTATTAACGTAAGAGTTGTGGCTTGGTTCGGTTTAAAAAACACAAACAACAAATCAAATCAAATTGCTCAATTTAACAAAATATCATCTAAACAAATCCAAAAAGAATTAGATTGGTTTGATTTTCCATTTTTATTTTGGATCAAATTGAATTTAAAAACTCCTAGTCTCAAAGTGTTCTACAATGTTATAGCTTGTATTAAATCTTTGATTATGAATGAAATGTCATAAATATCTTTTTGTAAGCAAAAAAAAATCTAAAATATCTTTTATATTAATTATTTTTTTAAATAATCAATCAAGAATATCTTTTCAAAGATTTTCACTTATGAAATGAAGTGTAGATTTGGATCATAATAGAACAAATCCTAAACAAGTTTTTATTAGTTAAACATCGATTTGATTCATCTTGTACACTAAATTGTTAAAAAAAAATTAAAAGTCAATTAAAATAGTAATTAAGTGGAAAACATTAAAATATTTAGATTCTTTGAAACATAATTAAGGAGCATTATGAATTTGCTTTTGTCTACTTACATGTATAATAAATAAAGTTTAAGACTATCTTTCACAATACATTTCAGTTATCTTTTAATTTTTTTACTAGTTGAAAAGTTTATTTTACTATTTGGTAAATAAGATTTTTAATAGCTTTTAGCGTTTTTTGAAACATTACTTGAAATAACATTTTTTAAAATACTATTCTTTAATTTCTAGTTTTTTTTTATATTTTCTTCCATTGTTATCCTTAATAAATTTATCAATTTTTTTATTATCTTTTTTAAATAAATCATGCTTTTATTATTTTTATGTTATTTTACATTTTTCATCTATGTAACAACTAATTTTATTAAATATTTATAATTTAATAACCTAACTTTTCAACTTTCTATTACTAACTTTTATGTTTCAACTTACCGTTAATTTTGCTAAACATAAACTAAAACATTAAATATATTAACAATTAGAGAGATATTAAAATAAATTTAATATGATTAATAAATTAACTAATTTTCTTAATCACCGGTGGTCAATGGAATATTATAAAAAGAGCTGAATGGAGTAATTTATGTAGGGTAAGAATATTATTTAATCACATTTTTTTAATTTCATTCAAAAAAAGAAAATTATTTCTAATTTTTTTCACATTAATTAATGAAAAACTTCAATTTTATGGAAAATTATTTTAAATAAAATTTGTATTGGTTGATATGTTGTAGATGATCTTTAGGAAACTATTTTATAATAAAAATATTTTTGTTTACTTTAAAGGTAAGGTAATTAATATTATTAAAATCCAAAGTTTATTGAATTTTTTCTTTGAAATTTTGAATTAAATACATAATATTTTAAATAAATATAGCATTAAATAAAAAAATTAATTAAAATTTTATTATATCTTAAATAATATGATTTGTTTGTATATTTTAAGATAAAATCAAGACAAAATACTGACATTTCTTTCTATTTCATTATCTAATTGCCACTGTTCATATTGACTGGCCACCTAATGCATACATTAATTAATTTGCTTATCCTGTCGGATGTTAGAAAGTTAAATGGGGTAGAGCTGTTAAGGATTAATTGTACTAAAAAGTTTTATATACCCATGGGTTTAGTTTTGTGTTTATTTAATTTTAATTTTTAATATACCCATATTTTAACTAAAATTTAATACACAATCATGGTCCCTTACATATATTATCTGTCAAAAAAAGTAGTGTTATGATGTAACAATTAGTTTTTATTTACATAAATTTTTACAAATTTTATTTACTTTTTTAATTAACTACTAACTAGTTATATTTTGTTTTTTTTTTTCAAAGTTTTTCAATTATGAAATAGACTGTAGATTTGGATTATAATAGAAAAAACCCTAAACAAATTTCTATTAGTTAAACATCGATTTGATGCATCTTGTACACAATTGTTAATAATAGAACAACCTAATTAAAATAACTATTATTTTGAGACAGAGGAAGTAATAAATAATTTCCTCTTTTGATTTTCACGCGGTACAGCCTGGTAGCATCCACCGAATGCGTTGAATTTTAGTTTTATAATCATTATGGTTGTTATAATCATTATGGTTGTTATACATTATGGTTGTCTCATTGGCTTGATCTATCTCAGATCCATATTGGCTTTTTAATCTATATTCTTTATAAGACTAATTCAAACGACTTTTGAAGTTGTCTTAGAAAATTGTTACATGATATTATTCACTGTATGCCCCGTGAAGAGATATATCATGCCAAGATACTCTAGCCAGGCTACTACTATCAAGCAACCAAATATGGTCAACATAAATCTGCAAAGTATTCTATATAAATTAGCAAAGTATTCTATATATTAAAAATATAAATGTAAATGTTTGAAACATTTAAGTATACAAATATTTTAAAAACGAGTATTGGATTTTGAACTGCAAGGAATAAAATTTCTGAATTTTCATGGAAATTTGTTGTTTGCTAATAAGATACTTCTATTTCTGTTTTTGGGTAACTAAACCCGAAAGACCTTGACTAAGGATAACAACACCTAGTGGCTAGTACTAATAAAGCTGTTAATGCCACAACTAAGGCAAGATTTTGGCTACCCTTTCTACAAAGTATCTCAGAGGCTGCTAGCTTATCTGTTTTTTCAATGTTACCCAACGTGATTTGAGCGACAGAGAAAAAACAAAAACAGAAGAAAGACATCCATGATTATTTAGTCATGTGGAAATTAAATATAGTGCATTAAGCTTTTCATGGGAGGCCACCATAACGCGGATACCATATTAAATTTATAGTGCAGCAAAGGCATCCGAAAGGTTCCCTTAAAAACCAATTCATAAGGGGTGACCTACCCAACTATATAAGCACTTATCAAGTTTGTTAAACATCCGATGTGTGACTACTCTCAACATGACCAGATCTGTGCCGCCCCAACCCCAACCACTCTGTTATGGAATATGACCTGGAGAAGGGTTCTGAAAAGGGCGGAAGCTCACGTGGAGTTTGAGGAAGTGCATTTCAATTATAGTTTGACAGAGTTTGGAGTTTCAAATGTTAACTAAATTTTGGGGTTGTGGAGGTGGTGATGGTTGAGAGGAAGGTTGGATTTTGCAAAGCAGGGAAAGGTGTTGCGGTTGAGTGAAAATGGTTTGGGTTATGGATTTTTTTATTGTGTAACTTGAGTAAATGGTGATTAGGTGTTGAGTAATTTTGTGTTTGACTGATGTTTTTTGGGATATGGATGTTGAGTAATTTTGTGTTTTATGTTTTCGACTGTAAAGAGTGGTGGATGCTGGTCGGTGGTGTGGTTTGATGATGAACAATGGTGGTGGTGTTTGATCTTTGTTTATATTGGATATTAGTTTTGGTGGTGTTTGTAATGGACATTATTAGATTTATTTCATTTCTACTTTAATTGATTCTGATAGTTTATCACAGTCATAAATTGAAGTTTTAATTTGAAAATGAAAATTGATGGTTTTTTTAAAAACAAAATCAAAGGAAGGAAAGGAGAAAAACGGGTAAATGTATGATCCCTGCATAATCAACCAAAACAGAAAAAAAGAGGAAGAAGAAAGGAGAAAAACGAGGAATAAAAGAAAATAAAAGTTTATTGCCTCCGCAGACCACAGCACTTTGTCGTTCTCTTCCGTCGAAGCTACTGCAGGGTGCTGTGCAACCGCAGTTACCTGACCCGCAACCTCCATTACTTGAGATAAGATGGGTTCTGAATTTCACATAAATTATAGAGTTGGTGAGGATTGATTGATTGAGATTTACATAAGGTGGGGTTTATGAACTCGAAGGGCGTCAATGGCTAGAAGAATGTTTTGCAGCCGCTGCTGGTGCAAGTTTCGTGAGATTCCATTGAATTTGGCCTTTGGCCGTCGCAACAAGAACTAGATGATGCCACAGCTCAAAATTCATGGCCAACAATAAGCTGGAATGGCGGCAAACAGTCACTGCAGAGAGCTTCAACAATGTTGGAGGAGAAAAGTCCATGGAATGAGACTCACGGAACAAGAACTAGTGTCTGATTTGTTGTTTGCAGATCATATAGATCCTTTGTACAGAGTGAATGGAGGTCAAGGCATCAAGCATTCAGAGATAGAAAATAGGTGAATAACGCCGAGAAGGCCAGAAAGAAGGAGGAGACACAGCGAAAAATAAATCATGCGCAATCTTCTTTTTTTAATATTCATTTAGCTAGCATATTTTGAACCATTGGTTCAAATGAATATGACGTCCAAGATTTGATGTAAGTCTTTAGACTTGTACATGGTGTAATGGTACGAGACTCGTGCTCGAATACTGGCTTCGAGGGCCAGAGGCCTCCTAAGAAGAAGGGAAGGGCAGAGAAAAGAGAATCACGAGAGTGAGGAAGAAGGAGCGTAATTGTTCTTATTCATTTGCTAGTTATTTACATATATTTATAATGCCAATTGCTACATGTAATTATCCATATTTGCAGGAATATCTGCATAACGGAATTTGATTCTCGATGCTTCCTAGCAAGAGACATTTTGATCTAGCAAATCCTGTGCTGCCAGCTCAGCTCCTCATCATTTGCAATTCCTTCTTCAAGCATAATCTCTGAGATACGCGGGCCTGGTAATCTTCCTTTTCGGTTTTACTGTTTGTAACCCTGCGTTCATATCTGTTGTTTCCTCTGTTGCTTCTTCTGGTATTGCTCTGTTGCTATCAACTTCCCGTGGCCCTTGGAGAATCACCTTGTCCTCAAGGTGATAAGTCTGCTGCAGCTGATCCCAGTTTTCCCATGAGGTGTCATCAGGAAGTAACCCCTTCCATTGAACTAAAACCTCCCATGATCCCTCAGTGGTTGCAGCACGACGAGTATCCAAAATTGCCAATGGAGAGATAATGGGCTGATGATTGAATAAGTGATCTGGGAGTGAGGGGGTATGACTGAGGGTGGGATCACCATGAAAAGGTTTCAAAAGTGAACAGTGAAATAAGGGATGAATTCGCGCGCCCTCTGGTAGCTTCAAACGATAAGCAACCTTACCAATTCTTTCGAGAACCTTGAAGGGGCCGTAGAAGCGCTTAGCTAACTTGCCGGAGCTGGCCTGAGCATCCTTGGCCGAACGCTGTCGGTATGGTCTGAGCTTTAAAAGTACCCAATTACCAACCTCATACTCAACCTCACGCCGTTTAGCATCAGCAGTTCGTTTCATAGCATCCTGGGCCTTTAAGAGCTTCTGACGAATGCAGAGAAAAACTTCCTCATGGTGCTTCAGAATATCATCCACCGCGTCTAATTTGGAGGAGCCAGTGATATAGTCTAGAAAAGAGAAAGGTTTGCGCCCAAACGTTATCTCGTATGGTTTAGAGCCCGTGCCGGCATTCCAGGAAGTATTGTGCGATAACTCAACCCAGGGAAGGAATCTGCCCCACGTCGCCGGCTGGCGGTGCACGAAGGCCCGCAAATATTGCTCGATCACTCTGTTCATGACTTCAGTCTGACCATCACTATGGGGATGGTAGGCTGAACTCATTCAAAAGGTACTCAGGAAAAGTGGGTCGCGATCTGAGACTAAACTCTGGGGTTGACCATGAAGTTTGACCACAATGTCAATGAACAAAGAGGCGACCATGTGTGCCGTATGTGCGGTTGGTAAGACGCCCAAGTGAATCCCTTTAGAAAATCGGTCTACAACAACAAGTAACACCGTTTTGCCCTGATATGAAGGGAGCCCAGTGATAAAATCAAGGGAGAGGTCCTCCCATGGCCAAAAGGGAACAGGTAAGGGACAAAGCAACTCGGCCGTGCATTTCGTCTCATATTTGGTGAATTGGCATTCAGGGCAATTGGCCACAAAGGTAGCAACATCAGAACGGAGTCCCGGCCATGTAAAATTTTCCGATAGCCTAGCGATTGTCTTGGTAACGCCCATGTGACCCCCCATCGGTGTGGCGTGGTATTCCAGCATAAGTGTCCGAATAAGAGGAAGCTCGCGGGGTAACCAAATTTTGCCCTTGTAAAGGATGAAATGCTGACTAAGAGTGAAATCGGGGTTGGTGGCCGGAGAGTTGAGGATGTCCTGTCGGCGCTGACAATACTGAGAATTGTTGGTGAGCTGCTGATGTAATTCATCAAGAAAGGTCAAACATGGAATAGATAAGAGCAGCAAAAGTGAAGGAGTGAATTCCGGTGACCGTGAGAGGGCATCAGCTGCTTGGTTGTGCTTTCCGGAGCGATATTGGATTTGATAATCAAATCCCATTAATTGTGCCAGGTACATATGTTGTTCGGGTGTCTGAATAACTTGAGTGAGCAACTCCTTTAAACTCTTATGATCGGTGACAATGGTGAATGAGTGGCCCAAGAGATATTGGCGCCACTTTTTCACTGCAGAGGTAATAGCAAATAATTCGCGAACATAGGTCGAGGCCCTGAGGAGCTTTTTAGGGAAGGGCTTGCTGAAATAGGCAATGGGGTGTCCTCTCTGGGATAGGACTGCGCCCATACCATTGCCGGAAGCATCAGTCTCTACTGTGAAAGACTCTTGAAAGTCTGGAAGTGAAAGAACAGGAGCAGTTGACAAAGCCGATTTGAGGGCTTTGAAGGCCTGTTGAGCTTGTGGTGTCCAACGAAAGGGGTCAGAGGTAGCCTTAACCAAGGGGTCAGCAATCATGGCATATCCCCGAATAAATCTTCGGTAAAAACCGGCAAGCCCTAAGAAACTTTGAACAGCTCTGGTGGAATGAGGTTGAGGCCAATTAACAATGGCGACAACCTTATCAGGCATGGGTTCAACTCCGCGCTGGGAAACTAAATGTCCCAAATATTCAACCTGCGATTGACCAAAAGAACATTTAGATTTCTTAAGAACAAAATGATTGTCAAGCAGAACCTGGAAAGTTAAGTCCAGATGATGCAGTTGATCATCAAAAGAGCTGTTGTAGATAAGTATGTCATCGAAGAAAACAATGACGAAGCGGCGGAGGAAGGGCCTGAAAATGAGGTTCATTGTGGCTTGAAAAGAAGAGGGAGCATTGCAGAGGCCAAAGGGCATCACTCTGAACTCATAATGTCCATGATGAGTTCGAAATGCAGTTTTAGGGATATCCTCTGAATGCATGCGGATTTGATGATAACCTTGGAGAAGATCGAGCTTTGAAAAGCATTGAGCGCCCCCCAATTCATCAAGTAATTCGTCTATGGTGGGTATCGGAAATCTATCCTTGACGGTGAGTGAATTCAGTGCCCGGTAATCAACGCAAAACCTCCATGACCCATCATGCTTCTTCACCAATAAGACTGGGGAGGAAAAGGGGCTGGTACTGGGTTGGATCAAACCCTTCTGAAGCATTGATTCAACTTGCAATTCGATTTCCTATTTTTGAAAATGGGGGTAACGGTAAGGTCTGACGTTGACCGGAGTTGATAAGGGTAATAAGTGAATGTGGTGGTCAGTGGGACGTGGTGGCGGAAGTGTCGGAGATGGTTGAAAGAGGATGGCATACTTGGTGAGCAGAGCTTGAAGGGAAGGGGGTAAGGTGTCTGGGGAAGGAGGTGGGGTGTCATTAGAAAGAACCGTGATCTGAAAATAAAGTCCCTGGGGCTGTGTCCGACAGAGACGGCGAAATTGGGACGAAGACATGGAGCTCAGGCTAGCTTCAGGATCTCCCTGCAAAGTAATTAATTGATCATTGTGAATGAATTGCATGCTTAAGGTTGAGTAATCAGTCAACACAGGGCCTAGGGATTTGAGCCACTGGACCCCGAGGACCACGTTGGCACTCGAGATTGGGAGGACATGGAGGTCGACCGTGAAGTTGTGATTCTGAATTTGAACGGAAATGGCGTCACATATAGAATGACACTCCAAATATTGGCCATTACCCACCATTACACGCAAAGGAGAAGTGGTCCGGCAAGATAAGCCCAATTGGGTCACCAATTGTTGCTGAACAAAGTTGTGGGTATTGCCCCCATCAACCAGTAGCAACAAAGGTTGACCGGAGATGGCGCCGATGAAGCGTATTGTCTCCGGAGCAACGTGGCCAGCGAGGGAATTAAGTGAGATTCTGAGTATGAAGGTGGGCTCTCGGGTGGGTCTGTGGGTTGGGTAAGTATCGGGTCATTAGTTAATGTAATGGGCGGGTCAAAATTGGGTATATGAGAAAGGGGCGGGTCTTCCTTATTTGATATGAGGAGAAAAAAAAGTAGAGGAGCAGCGGTGCCCTCTATGGAATTTCTCCTCACAATTGAAACAGAGGTCATGTTCCCTTCGAGAGGCAATTTCCTTCGGGGACAACCGTTTCCAGGTTTGGGGCGGTGGTCGCGGGGGTGGGGGTGGTAATAGAGGGGGTAAGGTCGAAGAAGGTGGCGGAGAGGGTGTCTTGAGGATAGGGGAGAGGGGTGGAGAGGATACTGGGGGGGTAGGGTTGATTTGTGGGAAGGAGGGGAACCCTGAGGGTGGTCGCTGGAAATGGGGCAAAGGGGAAGGGCGAGGACGAGGATGTTGACGCATGTCAGAGAACTTCTCCTCCTGCAAGCGCGCGAGACCCGCAGCTTGAACCAGGGTGGCCGGCTGGTGGGCTTGAACTTCCCTCCGTATCTCCGGGATGAGGCCGGAGATAAAGCAACTTAGAAGGAAGGTGGAGGGCAACCCCGTCGTGCGATTGGCGAGGTCCTCAAAGTTTGAGAGGTACTGGGTCACTGTCCCGGTCTGGGTAAGCTTACTCAGAGCCCCCGAAGGATCCTCGAATTGTGAATGAGCAAAGCGGGTGCGCAGAGCATGCAAAAAGGCAGGCCATGACGGGAATTGCTCAGAGGTGTTCATCCATTGAAACCAGGCAAGCGCGCGACGACCTTCCATATAAAAGGAAGCAATGGTGAGTTTGTCTGAATCTGGGGTACCATGGTACTCAAAGAATTGAGTTATTTTGTAAATCCAGCCAAGTGGGTCTGACCCATCAAACCTTGGCACATCTAATTTCAACCTGTGTATGGGTGTAGGTACAGGTGGTGGTAATGGTGGTGGAGTGGGTGGCGTGGTGGAGAACACCGGGGAAACTCGTTGAATGAGTTCATCAATCTTGAGAGTCATGGCGTTGACGGACTCTCCAAGATATAGCTGTTGTTTAGTGAGTCGACTGAGGACATCTTCCAGCTTGTCCGGCGAGACTGAGGCGGATTCAGGGTCAACCATGGTGAAGAGCAACGAGAGCACCAAATTGGTAGAGACTCGTGCTCAAGTACTGGTTTCGAGGGCCAGAGGCCTCCTAAGAAGAAGGGAAGGGCAGAGAAAAGAGAATCACGAGAGTGAGGAAGAAGGAGCGTAATTGTTCTTATTCATTTGCTAGTTATTTACATATATTTATAATGCCAATTGCTACATGTAATTATCCATATTTGTAGGAATATCTGCATAACGGAATTTGATTCTCGATGCTTCCTAGCAAGAGACATTTTGATCTAGCAAATCCTGTGCTGCCAGCTCAGCTCCTCATCATTTGCAATTCCTTCTTCAAGCATAATCTCTGAGATACGCGGGCCTGGTAATCTTCCTTTTCGGTTTTACTGTTTGTAACCCTGCGTTCATATCTGTTGTTTCCTCTGTTGCTTCTTCTGGTATTGCTCTGTTGCTATCATGTAAACAGATTTTATCTTGTAATAACAATAACTTTACTTACAATTATATTTAGCCTTTGGGTTGATTTGTTTAGGGACATTCTCTGCCTCTATGATCGCAAAAAACAGGAATCTGACCTGATAGGGTCAGTTACTGTCAATGGACATGGACTGCAGCTTGAATTTCTAATCAATTGGTAATATTAAATGGCTCAAAAATCTTTTGCATGGTGGAGTACCTACTTTGGCTTTCCCATGCTAGAAGTTTCTTGTTTTCAACTTCAGCAGCTTATGAAGTTATCAAATGTTTTGAAACTCATCCTTAGAAGAAGCACTTTGAAGTGATATGGAAATGGAGGGATTCGGAACAGATTCGAGATTTTCTTTGGAAGGCGTGGCATGCAAGTCTATTAAGAAATGAAGATCGAGAGAGTGTGAAGGAGATTGGCGGAATCAAGCCAATTCCATTTGTGTCAGTTTCATAATGAGGATGCTTTACATGTATTTAGAGAGCTTCAGGTGTGGTCGTGTGGAGTGTAAATCATACATTTATTTTTTAAAATATAATGCATGTTGATCTACATAGAGTCAAGCTTATAAATTTGTTGAAAGAAAAAAAATTATGTCCTATTTTGATGCATGTCTTATTATAAAATATGTTTTTAAATAAATTATCAGGAATGCCATTCTCGAATCTAACTATAACTTGAAATGAATGAAAGAATTGGCTCTAACCATGAAAAAAATAGATAACTCATTTTCTTTTTCTTTGTTTCTATTGTATTCTATCTTGTTACAACGTATTATGTACTATGATATTTAACAATCATTGTCAATATCTCGATGTAGATTTGGAATACTCCTTCATTCCACAGTTTGAGACTCTTTAAACCAATCAATTAAGAATTCATAGATTTACTAGTATTGACAATAGCAATTAGTGCATCTTTGATAAGGGACGGAGGCAGAAAAATACAATAGGGGGAGCCAATCACAAGAAAGGGTTAAAAAATGAAATGGTTTTAGAAAAACAATTCTTTTCGAATGTATAATTCAATAAAAATGTGTATGAGGAAAATTTTTATTAAAAATAATTAATGTTTGTAACATTTGTTATAAAAATTAAAAGATTTTTTTCACAATAAAAAGAAATCATTCTATTTAAACCTCTACAGTCAATTAATTTCAATGCAACAATAAAAAGATAAAATTCTTTAAAAAAATACAAAGAGGTTTGAAATTGGATTAAATCACATGCAATAAACTTTTAATCTTTATATATATATATATATATATATATATATATATATATATATATATATATATATATAAAGAGAGAATAATACTATCTAAAACACATGCCCCTTAATTTTTATGACAACACTGCATCAGCTACTGTGTGCTATTAAAAAAAAAGCCAAGTATTTACTAATTGAATTTGCACCGCAGGAACTAATTGTATATACCAATTTCATAATATAACTGAATTTTACCACTAATTTACAATTTTTAAAAAATTAAGGCCAAGGTCCCCCACCTATACACATACCTCTGTCCCTGGAGTTCGTCAATTCTCACATATTAGACGTTAAAAATACGTCTATATCATATAACAACTTATTCTCAATTCTTATAAAGTATAACAAAACCTAGCCTCTTAAAAATGTAATTAGCTTTTATTTATAAATTAATTTTGCATTTGAAAAATATTGAATTCATATTTTATTAGGAAAATATATAATTAAATATAGAATCATTTTACTACTGTATAATTGATCAACAAGTAACTAAATAGAAGATATAGAATGACAAAAATATATAGACTAAGCTTTTAATTAAAGTCAGGCTCACATATAGCAAATTCAATTACTACTTTATAGTTGATCAACAAGTAACTTATTTTCAATTCTGATAAAGATATAGAATGACACAAACACTTTATCATATAACAACTTATTCTCAATTCTTATAAAGTATGCAGACTAAGCTTTTAATTAAAGTCAGGCTCACGCATAACAAAATCTAGCCTCATTTCACCCCTAATAAAACAAAAACATTAAATGGAAAACATTCTTGAGTATCCTCAGCACTTATTGTGTGAAAGGTCATCATGTTAAAAGAGAATCTTAATATGAGTTTTTAAGAAACTGATGTTTTGAATGTTTAAACAACATCGATTTTTTAAAAATTAATGTTAAAATTATTCTGTTAACATCAATTTTTTTAAAAATAATATTAATAATAATAATATATTATTTACGAAAATGTTACCATACTTTTATTAACATTAGTTTTGATAAAACTAATATTAAATTGACCATGTTAAATTTTTTTTAGTGGGTAATCTAGAAATCAACAACCATTCTGGATTACTTTGTCTAAAATATATAGTGTAAGCAAGCTTTTGGAATAACCTTTTTCGAAAATATGCTTGCAAAATAAATATATTTTAGAATGATATTTTTTATTCACATTTTTAAATGTTGTGGATTTTGTTTTAAAAGAACCATTCCATGATACTTATTCTGAAATGTGCTTATTCATATTTAATTAATATCAAGTAAAGTTGAATAACTATTTTGTAAACTATAATTGTCAGCATTTAAATTAATTAATATAAATTTAATTTTTCTATTAGTTTCTGTTTTGCAATTTTGAAGCAACCATGTATGATATTTTTGTTGTTTCTATTGAGTTGAATGTTGTTGGTTTGAGATTTTAGTTTGTATGGAGAACTAGTACTTGAGCAATATGTTAGATGAAGTCGATATGTATGAGACTTGGATGTCAATGTGACAATGCAAGAAGATATAAGGATGCAATCTGGACTAGACATAAAAATCATGATGTGAATTATAGCGATTTATTTACAAATACAGAGGTAATTATTATTTAATTTATATCATATACCTGAAAAGGTGAACTTTGGCTTTTGCAAATTGATGTAGGATTTTGATATTCGAGATGATTTATTGAAACAAAGTCAGAGTACATTTAGTAACCACTGTTGAGACGAGGCAACGAACTTGGACTAAGGTTCAAGCAAAGTAGGGATTTCACTTCTGAAACGAGGTAATGGACAAAGTAGGGATTTTGTGATTCACAATGGGCTCCATTTCGTAACAACTACTAAGGTTCCAGCCAACTAGCGATTCCATTATATAGAATGAAACCCAATATAAAAAATGGAAATTAACATTAAAACAAAATTATTAAATGAAGTTTTAAAAATTGCTATCAGCTCCCTCTAAAATAGGTAAAACACAGATTCATATGGCCTTGAGATGAAGTGGAAAGTGAAGACACGTGGACAAATCTGATAAGGACACGTCAGAGAATGCACCAATGCATTCTAAAGAGTAAAGAGAGAATGCTACCACCTCTCATAAGAGTCGTTGAATCTGGTAGTGTTGTGAGTAAATAGAAGGCTACTGTATCTTTTCAAAGATTGCCATTTGTGAATGTTAGCATAAACAACACGTGCCATTGTAGGACTCATCATGTCTAGAAGAGAGAATCATTTAAATTTCAAAATACAAGAATTCTCTCTAAATCTCTTATTACCCTGGTCCATATAGCTGCATTATACTGGAGTTACAATAAAAAATATCCATCAGATACAATGGGGACATACCAAAAAGATAATCAAATTCCTGGGTGTGTCAGAAAATCAGTTACTCCACTACTGTGTATTTGAGAAAAGAAATAAAATAAGAGATAAATCACAAGGACTTAGTGAGAGCATAATATACAAAGTGGACAAGAAAGAGAATATCATTTAACATGCGTCTTTCCATCCCAAGAGATGTTATAATGACATTAAATAAATAATGAACAAAAAAATACGTTTGCTTTTAGAAATCAATGTACGCAAAGAATATAAATTTCAGAACTTCTCATAACCTGGTATCCAAAATAATTACTTTAAAATCAAGCATTCATTCCACTATGTACACATAGATCACATTATCTTTTCGTTGTGGTGAACGGTAATCATAGGTAATTATATAACTATGACATTTAGCTCGTAGGCTGCATTATCTCTTCGTTGCAGCGAACGAAACATATAAATATACTATGAGTAATTGACTCATAAGCTACATTATCTCTTCGTTGTAGCAAACGAGATATATCATTATACTATGAAAAATCAACTCATAAGCTACATTATCTATTCGTTGTAGCAAACGGCAATGTAATTATACCATGAGAATTCAACTCATAGGCTACATTATCTCTTCGTTGTAGCGAATGGAAATATAATTATACTATGAGAAGTCAACTCATAGGCTGCATTATCTCTTCATTGTAGCAAACGACGATATAATTATACTATGAGAATTCAACTCATAGACTACATTATCTCTTCGTTGTAGCAAACGGAAATATAATTATACTATGAGAATTCAACTAATAGGCTACATTATCTCTTCATTGCAGCAAACGACAATATAATTATACTATGAGAATTCAACTCAGGCTACATTATCTCTTCGTTGTAGCAAACGGAAATATCATTCATGAACTTACCATAAATAAAATTAAACAAACAGTTCAACATTCATCCTCATATATATCATCAAAATCTCAAAATAAATTTCAAAGCTCACCAAAAAATATATATATACATTTTGAAGTAAACTTGCTTCTCCAAGATGAACTTTAAAAACATCGCTAAGTATATTAGTTACTCACTAAATTAACGCAATCAATGCCTTTCACTGCTTTTGGGAAGGTCAACCACTGTATTTTCCACAAAACCTAAGCATTTAAATAATAGAACAAGGGATTAGACGAAATCCCCAATTTTAGCAAACTTAGGGTTTTGAGAAAACCACAAAAATCCTTAATACTTAGCTTCTAACCCTTTCTCACACAACCCATAACCAATCAGTGTTATAACATACTCATCAAACACAATGGGTCATAAACATTTACCTTAAAGAGATCAAATAGAAAAAATCAAAAAAATGTGTAGTGTTTTTCCCTTTTTTCTCGTCACTTCCCCGTGCTTAGAGAAACCCAAAGATGTAAAAAGCTTACAAATTTTGAAATCATGGAAAGAAATGAGTGAAAGATCGAAATATTAAAGGGGAAAAGGGGAAGAGGGGAAGAAAGGTATCAGGAGTTTTAAGCCGAGGGGAGGGAGTGGGTTTTGTTATTTTAATTTTTTTTATAAGTGAAACGGTGCGTTTGAGTCCTGAACCAACTTTAATGGTATTAAGATAATAATTACGTATGACCTATAAATAACATAAATAATTAAGTACTTATTCGAGTCTTATCGTGGTGATACCATTCAGAGGAATGAAATCTATAAATTCCAGTAAGCAAGCCGATATGAAGTCTAATTAACGGTTAACATATCAATAGCTGTGGAAGTTCTATTAAAAGTTTGTCGTTTGAGGCTCCAAAGGGTTCATTTTCAATCTGTCTCCCGACCAGCATGAGATGACTCGCTCTTTCCGTGGGAACAACTTAAGCAGTCCACGACAGCTGATAGGTTTATTTGTATGACCCTGTCATCAAAAAAACAGAAAGCCCCTTTTCCAGATTCCCTTAATTTTGGTTGTCTTTGGATATAGTGTTGGTAATAATTTTTTATTTCACTTTGTCTGCAATCTTTCTACCAATAAATGGTGTTCCTAGATTATGGCACTGGGTTCTGATATTGCTAATACAGTGGATTCAGGCACAGAGGAAGGGGTGGTGGTGGTTTTTAACAAGTAGCTATACATATCATCTTTATTTACGAATTAGTTTCAAAATAGTTCTTAAACACCATTTCTATATATCAAATCACTTTTAAAAAGTATTCACAAAGGACATTCAACGTATCCTACACTCCATAATTATCTTGAGGAAATACAATTAAAATTCATCTATGAAGCACACTTACAGTTTTTGTAGTTTACAAATCATTGGTACCTCCATTAGAAATTCTTCTGGTCAATTTATTGACAAAACAATCGGTTTACAACATAAAACCATATTACACACCTGTATAAATACAGGTCAATATTATTCACGGAGCATCCTTCTCCTAAAATACATCCATGTAGAAGGGCATGAACGAAGGCGGGCCACGATGTAAACTGGCCATTGTTAGCCATCCACTGGAACCATGCCAAGGCACAGCCATCCATGTAGAAGGAAACAATGGTAAGTCTATCGTGCTCAGGAGTGGCGTGATATTGAAAATATTGGTTGATTTTAAACACCCACCCGTAAGGGTCAGTGCCATCAAATCTGGGAATGTCTAATTTCATTTTGTGTTGTGATGCAGGAGCAGGGGAAAATTGTGGTGGGTTCGTGTGTGGGGAGGAAGATGATGGGGATGAAGGAAGACGGAGCAAAAGTGCGTCAAACTTCTGAGTCATGCTATGAACTGTTGCACCTAAAGAAGCATGGAGATCAGTAAGTTTGAGGAGCGCGGCTTCAAGCGAATTGGGGGAAGGATCCGGCATGGTGAGGAGAACGAACGAGAGCACCAATGTTAGGGGGTGGAATACTCTGGTTTCGAGGACCAGACCCTCCTATGAAGAAGAAGGAGAAGATAGAGGTAATTGTATATTCATTGATCTGCAGGTTTTATTACATTGTGGTATTTATAGTATGCTTCTAACAGAATTGTAATTCTGTTACTAGAAAAGACAAGAATGAAAATGGAAATATCTAAATGGAATATTCTATGCTTGTTGGTTATGGTTGTCCCTTATACGAAGACAACTACCCTGCAGATGGTCCTATAGGCCCACACGGTGTCCTCACACATAATCACGCAGGTACGCAGGCCTAGCAATTGCCCTTTTTGCTCTGTTTTCTAATTGCACCTTGTTGTTAGTGTGTTTGCTGAATTCCTCATGTATTCCTTGCTGCACCCCTGTTAGTCTATCAACTTCTGAAACGAGGTAATGGACAAAGTAGGGATTTTGTGATTCACAATGGGCTCCATTTCGTAACAACTACTAAGGTTCCAGCAAACTAGCGATTCCAAGATATAGAATGAAACCCAATATGAAAAATGGAAATTAACATTAAAACAAAGTTATTAAATATAGAATGCACCAATGCATTCTAAAGAGTAAAGAGAGAATGGTACCACCTCTCATAAGAGTCGTTGAATCTGGTAGTGTTGTGGGTAAATAGAAGGCTACTGTATCTTTTCAAAGATTGCCATTTGTAAATGTCAGCATAAACAACACGTGCGATTGTAGGACACGGCAGTGTTCAGCCGTAGATTGAGCTTTGTCCAAGTGGTGATTATGTGTCACAGACTGCAACTGCCTGTACTGTGACACATCTCTCTTCTTGTAAAGATGCTTGAGGCTAAAGCAAATACTGCTAGAGGTTGCTGCTCAAGCCATTTCAAGCCTAATAGTCCTGTCCCAGAATCAGATAGAGGTTAAAATGGATGATACAAGTGTGCCAAATCTGGTCCAGTTGCTTGATTCAAGCACTCAGAACACTGCAAAAAAGTATGCAGTTTCTTGCCTTGGATCACATTCTCCGAGTAAGAAATGTAAGAAACTGATGATTTCGTATGGAGCAATCAGGTATCTGAAGAAGCTTACAGAGATGGACATCCCAGGAGCTAAGAAGCTACTTGAGCGGTTGGAAAGAGGGAAATTGAGAAGCTTGTTCAGCAGAAAGTAGAGGAACCATTGAAAATTGCATATGAATATTTGTATCATGAAGCTTTTTCCTTGATACTTTTGTTCTTGTCAATGTTGTTTCATTTTCTATATGAAACAAGTAGCTTAGGGTAGTGTAAACTGTGGAATGAGAAAGTTTGGTAATCTGTGTAATCAATGTTTAGATTATATAATATTTTATCTTTATGTATCCTCTTTGACTCTCTCATCTGTTTTCCTTTTAAAAACTACTCATTTTGCTAGCATTTGAACTCTGGTCAACAAGTGTAAAGTTTCAAACTTAATGATGATTTATCTCCCTTTCTCTAGCTGGCACATTTCCACGCAACCATTCTGTCAAGCTTGGATCGCTAATGGTATTTGTATTGTAAATTTATAATTGAATCAGAATATGCTATTGCTGAAGTCATCACCAGTTTACCTAATTTAATTTGTTCAATTACTAAGATTCTTTTTCATCAAAGAAATACATAACTGCAAGTTTAACATTTTTCTTATATATCTGAAAATAAGCCAAGGAAGTTCTTATTACAAACTTCTTTAACAGCTGTGCTGATATAAATATGAATAAGCATAATAGTTTTCTGAGACATTGAGCTTTGCTGCATGCTTCTTTAATGGCTTTGCATGTTTGATAAACAAATAATATTCATTTTCTAAGCATGTTGAACAGAACCTCGAAAATTCTCTCTTCTTTTTGTTTTCATTTGTATTCTTTGTTCTTTTCATTTTTGTTTTGTTTAAGGAAAAGCTTCGACTTTCTTAAATCAACTTAAAGTGTGCTGCTTTTGCTAGACTTTAGTTAAATCGTTTCATGTTATTGTTGATGCCCTGAACCAACTTTAATGGTATTAAGATAATAATTACGTATGACCTATAAATAACATAAATAATTAAGTACTTATTCGAGTCTTATCGTGGTATTCAGAGGAATGAAATCTATAAATTTCCAGTAATTAAGTGTTAACATATCAATAGCTGTGGAAGTTCTATTAAAAGTTTGTCGTTTTGTGAGGCTCCAAAGGGTTCATTTCCAATCTGTCTCCCGACCAGCATGCGATGACTCGCTCTCTCGGTGGGAGCAGCTTGAGCAGTCCACGACATTATCTTTATGGCCCTGTCAACAAAAAAACAAAAAAACCCCCTTTTCCAGATTCCCTTAATTTTGGTTGTCTTTGGAGATAGTGTTGGTAATAATTTTTTATTTCACTTTGTCTGAAATCTTTCTACCAATAAATGGTGTTCCTAGATTATGGCACTGGGTTCTGATATTGCTAATACAGTGGATTCAGGCACAGGGGAAGGGGTGGTGGTGGTTTTTAACAAGTAGCTATACATATCATCTTTATTTACGAATTAGTTTCAAAATAATTCTTAAACACCATTTCTATATATCAAATCACTTTTAAAAAGTATTCACAAAGGACATTCAACGTAATTCCTATTCCTACACTCCATTAGAAATTCTTCTGGTCAATTTATTGACAAAACAATCGGTTTACAACATAAAACCATATTACACACCTGTATAAATACAGGTCAATATTATTCACGGAGCATCCTTCTCCTAAAATACATCCATGTCAACTTTATTCATTGAAAATCATGAAAACAATGCAAACCTCCTACAAAGATACAAATCAAATTTATTTATGAAACACCCTTCTTGTATACTTAAAAACCTTGCACGCATCTGGTCTTGCATAAATACACAAGACAACTTTATTCAAAAAACACCATTGTGAACTTAAGAACCACCTACAATTCCTGCTTGCATACAGGTAAGCTTTATTCAAGTACACCACACTTCATATAAAACAAAAGCCCTTGATTTATTAATAACTGTTGCTATGATGCTATCGATCCACCTATCCTCGTATTGCATTCTTCCATCTTCCCTGAATCACGGATTTTTTTTATAAAAAAAAAACAATAACATTAGATAATAGCTGAAAGTTAAAATAGTTTTAAACTTTAAGATAAAAAAAATTATTAATCAATATGGCAACGGGAACGTTTACAACAAATGAAATTTTGGTGCTTTAATGATTTCTTGGCTAGGCTAATTTTATAAAAAAAAGTTTAATTTGACAACTTTGAGTTTCTACTCATGCTAAATTATATTGAATACATTATCATGTTGGATTTTATTTTTTTTAACATTTCTCAAAATTAATTTGTCACTTTATCTTTTACGCCTTGTTTTCATAATTTGAAAAATAAATGCAAGAAAAGTGACAAACTCACTAGGATTGCATGTTTTTTACTCTGTGGTTGCATGAGAAGAAGACAGCCTGTTTTCAAGGGTAACATGAGCGAACGCAATGACAATAAGCTTCTTGCACCAGACAACAATTTCCTGAAGCAAATTATTAACAAATGAAAGTGAGGTAGTTAGAAAAGACCAAAACAATTTAGATAGAATATATATGTATTCATTAAACATTCTCAATTCTTCATATATGCAAACGATGAAAACTTCTTAGTCAATCAATAGCAGCAGATTAAGCTGTATTATTGCATGTCCATGAGAATAAGCTAATAATATTTATACTTACAAGTGATCAAGGGAATATGTCATCATACTAACTCAGGGTGCCTCTGCTTCATCTTGTTGCATTATGACAGAATCTATATCACGTTTAGAGTAGATTCCATCTATTTTCACTCTCAATTGTTCTGGTACATTGTCAAAAAGACGAAAAAGTTTCGTGCTGCAAGGTTTGCTGAACGACATTACTTTCAAGCATGGAAAATTCAAAGAGGAACTCCCTGTGTAGAAGCTTCTAAGTTTTGGTAACGAGCTAAGAGTCAAACTCTCAAGCTTCTTGAATGTAATATCATCTTCACCTTGATTTCCATTTTCATCGTTATTACCTTCATTTTCATCTTCATCTCCATCACCTTTAGCATTAGCTTCTTCTTCATCTTCATCTTCTTCTTCATCTTCATCTTCATCTTCGTCTTCATTTCCTTCACCTTGGTCCTCCTCCTCCACATCATTATCTTCATCATCGCCTCCTTCTTCTCCGTCCTTAGCCACTATTGTTTTTAGTGATTTGCATTTTGTTATGTAAATTTCCTTCAGTACAACCAATGTTTTGGCAGTTGAAAATGTGAACAAGTACTTCAACCCATCACAATCCTTTACAATAAGCTTTATCAGATTAGAGAAAGAGACAGTGGATGGTGTCAAATTTGCCAAACAATGGCAGTCCCTAACCAGTAAGGTTTTTAAATTTTGTATGAAAGGGCTTATCCAGGAGTGCTCTAATCCTATGGATTTAAGTTGAAACAGACTCAGAAGCTCCAATCTTTTAAGCTGTGAAAGGATTTTATCATAATCTATGCCGTTACTGGTTTTTTCAGAGGGGAATATCTCTTTAAAGGCACTATGGAGCAACACAAGTTTTTCAATAGTGGGTAGTGACACTGACACCTTCAAACCAAAAACAAATGGAAATATGTCCCCCTGCTCATCCTGAAAGCACTGCAATTTGAGGGAGTTTAATTTCGGGAGCTCAATATCAAGTTTTCCTTGCTCAATCATCATGGCTTCTTCCTTACCCAGCGACATTACTTCCAAGCAGGGAGTAACCTTGGATTCAAAATAAATAAGAAAATGTAAAAGTTTACTTCCTAAAAATAAATTAATTTTCAATAATAAATGTCTATGTAAGCACAAAATGCAGTGTCTTTAGGCGTGGGCTTTCTTATAAAGAACAGCCATACCTTTTCAAGTGAGACAATAGCTTGCTGGTCTGTTGAAAATCTATCTTCACCATCTGGATTTAAATCTGGAGAATTTTGAAATTCTGATGCAAAAAACTTCAGCTTTTGGCAATGTTTGACATGTAATTCTTTTAGCATACGCCATTCTAGACTCTGCATTCCAGGATAAATGCAGCTTAGTTTTGGCAAATCCGATAGCCTCAACGACGTTATGCTGGAGAATATAACAATCTCTTTAGTTGCTTCTTCATTGTCTGCTTCATCATTTGCAACAATTGCCGCTAACTCATCACAGTTTTCCAATTGAAGTTGTTCCAGATGGCTGAGACTTCCTTGAGGTCCCATACTAAATATTGCCTTTAGAGAATTACATTTCCGCACTTGCAACTTTTTTAAGTTACTGAGAAAATGAAGTAAATGGGAAGGTAGTATTCCATCTATTAAAAATCCACACCCTTCCACGACCATGGAAGTTAAATTGCGGAAATACCAATCTGGGAGTGTTTCTGAATTCCACATCTCTTGCAACATATGAGAATCCCCGAAAACTATATGATTCTGGGCATACAAAAGAAGAAACACGAATATGTGAGGATGTATATTGTTTAACAGTAAGGTACAATTTTATCTCAACAACAACAAAAAAAACTGTAAGGTACAATTTCAAATGTTCTACTCTTTTTTTGCCACTTGAAGTTTACTTTTGTCGGTTTCTCTTCTTTGAATCACTTCCATTCACCATTTATCTCACCAAACTTTTTATGTTCTTTTATTTTTCCAAGGGAAGGCTAATTCTTTCAGGGGACCCATAAATGATTGGTTTGTATTTGTACAATGCTTAAAAATATGGAACATATAGATTATTACCTCCGTCCCAGAATAAGTGTCATCCGCGATTGTTTTACACAACCAATAAAAGTTAATAAAAAAAAATTTAAAAATAATAATTTTATAAAATTAACCTTAATATTACATTCAAAAAATAAAATGACACTTATTAGAGTTATTAGAGGTATCAATAAAAAAAAATTAATATTACATTGAAAACTTAAATACGATAATCATTTTGAGACATTTTTTTTTAAATGTAACACCTATTTTAAGACTGTGAGAATAATTTTATATAATTAAATGTGAGTGAAATTTTACAAATACATCCAAAGCACTAGAGAAAAATTAGTATGATTCTTTTCTTATGAGTGTATCAGTCGTGCAAAATATCTGTTGATTTGAAATACTAATTGTACCATCATTCATCAAACGGTATACGTAATTAAATTCATGACTGAGTGAGTGTGTGATGAATACAAAATGTCTGTTTCGGATTTTATTTTTTTGGCTGATGTATTTCCAATGAGAGGCAAAGCATTGAGTTTTCCCTAAGTTAGTGCCAAAAACAATCAAGATGTGAAATGTAAAACTGCCATAAGTCCAGTAGAACTAAGTATATATATGCTGTAAATGGCACTATGGCTTAGTATTTCTTATACAATATGTAAATGGCTAATATTTTTCTTTGGGTTAACTTAAATTTACTCAGGCTAGGTCAGCTCAAGAAGTGAAGTGGAAGGACAGATGAAACGATGACCCTAACTAAAGTAATTGTAATTATGATAGAAAAGTTATTACTATATATATATATAATTACAAACTATTGAGAAATTATCAAAATGATAAGGAAATTACTGGGATTCAAATGTTGTGGACCGGTGTCACAATGGATTAAAAAATATTATCATATCATTATCATGTTATTTTGCAACTTCTTTTAGTTGAATGCATCACAAATGTGTTTTTTTTTTTTTTGTACTACACTATTTAAAAATTGTTACCATATCAAAAGTTATTAACATGATTAGCTTTCCTTATAAAACATGATTAAATTTTGGCATAATTATATTTTAGTTCTTAAATTTGGAAGTCTATTTTTTAGTACCCTAAATAAAAAAATTGTATTTTTTTAGTTCCTCAAACTCTTGCAAAGAAACTAAAAAGAATATTTTTTAAAAATTTGAAAACTAAAGTATGCAAATTTCATATTTTAGTTTTCAAATTTAAAAAAAGGAAATTTTTTATTTAGAAGACTAAAAAACATAGATCCCTCATTTGAGGGACTAAAAATATAATCAAGTCTTAGCTTTTATACTAATATACATGTTGCATAAATATTATAAGAAAAAAAAAGATTATATATAAAAAATGTTACATAATCATCCAATCATAACCTATCATGTAAAAAAATTATCAACTTTTAAAATAATTCAAATGATAATTTGTGATTGAATAACAATTTTAAAAAGTTACATTATTAGTGCATAAACATTAAATTATTCAAAGAAAAGATACATCAAAGAAATTATAAGCATTTAATTAATTTACTAAGAAAACTATGAAGATGTTCATTTTTATATCTATTCTTCTCAACTTCATTATATCAATTTTATTGTTTTTTATAATTGACAATTTATTTGCTATAACCACATTTAATTTTTTTTAAAGTTATCCAAAAAATTTAAAAAATAAAATCCGGTGTCACAATGGATCAAAATAGATGTTTGATAAGTCTAGTTTAAGACTGTGAAGTCATAATTAATTGGGCTCGGAAGAAGAGTTTACCTGATGTAGAAACACCTTTTTGACAGAAGAGTTAAGTTCATCGTCGAAGACGACACTTCTATTATTTGGGTCGACCCGAGTTACAATTTCCCTACAAGAATTTGGACCTATCGATCCTTGAGAGAAAATTTCCATCTTGGGGCACTTGTCTATGTGCACTTTTATCAGCGAGGGTAACTGCAAAGTTTGATTGCCCGAATAAAAACATTCCAAGCTTGACAAGTCTGCTAGAGATATGCGGTGTAGCTGCGGTAATATGACATCTCCTAAAGCTGTTTCATCTTCCTCTTTTGCCACTATTTCTTTTATTGATTTACAATAATAGACGATGATCTCCTCAAGTTGACTTAACTTTTTTGCTGCCGAGGATGTGAATAAATACTTCAGTCTTTGACAGTTGAATATGAACAATTCTTTCAAATTGGAGAAAGTTACTGAAGAAGGAGAATGCAGCAATGCTGTAAAATGAGGACAACCTCTAACATCTAATTCGTTGAGCTTCTTACAAATCTCGTCTAACCACTGCGCTTCGCCTGACCCAATAGACTTGAGCTTCCATACATCGATGAGACACAACTGTGTAAGCATCAAGTTTTTATTAATTTCAGGGATTTGAGTGCGGAATACCTCAAGGGAACGGCAAGAACTTATAATCATTGCTTTTAAATTGGGGGATGCCTTCTGGAGTGTTTGAATGGGAAAAATAGGGTTCCCATCATCATCAACATCAAAGTACAGTCTAATCCAAATTAAATACTCGAGGAGGTTGGGGTAGTCACCAGATTCTAACTTTGAATTTAACACCGAACTGTGTTTCCATTCGAGTGCCAATCCCTCAAGGTTGGAAATGACCTAGTAAAAGAAAAACAAATAAAAAAGAAAGGGCTATGAATTAGAATTACAAGGTAAAAAGTGAAATAAATAAATTGAGAGTGCAAATTGCATGTAACATACCTTTAGATCCGAGAAAACAGGTTGTCTGTTAGCACTTTCAAATAGCTCCAACTTTGGGCAATCTAGCACATGTAATTTATCTAACACAGGGCATCCCAGAGTGAATGGTTCAGGGTAAAAGCAAATGAGTTCCGGTAGGTTAGAAAGATGCAGTGTAGTTAAACAAGGGAACACAAACTCTGCTGCTGCTTCTGCTTCTGCGTCTTCTTCCTTTTTAACAATTTCTTCCAACCTCTGACAAGATATAATGAAAAGTGAGTGAAGCTTCTTAAGATTTTTGGCCACGGCAGCGGGAAACACATTTTGCAGCCTTTGACAGCCTATAACAAACACTTCTTGCAAATTTTGAAAGCTATGAGTTCCTCTACCATTCCCTTTCCACGCCTGCATAAGTTTTGGTAGCCTTTCTAAAGACAAATTCTGCAATTGGAATGTTGTTCCAGCATCCTCTGTGACATCCATCTCAAAAATTACCTCTACATTTTTGCAATCTCCCACTTCCAGTTCTTTTAAGCTCTTTAAATAAGGAAGAATATTAGATGGAATTGCACATGGTTGAATTTTACATTTATTCAGCTTCAAAATTTTCAAACTACAAAACCAACTGTATTGCAGATTAACTTGACCATCTTGCCAGGCTTGTTGTAGCTCAGGATGTTCTGAAAAACTCATATTGTCCATGCCTTCAAAAAATTTCTGTAAATATATATTGCGAATAAGTTCATCTTCAGCTATATCATATAATTCATACTCCGCTCAGTCAAGTCAATCTATTCTTTTATTATATTTTCTACATATATGACTGATATTTTTAAGCTGCTAACTTCTATTTTTTTTTTATATGTAACTTACATATTTTTTTTGGACAACTTCCTGTGAATTAATTTTAAATTAAAATATAATATGCTAACCATCACAATGACGAGTTAAATTTCATTTGAGTTGGCCTAATCTATCATTTGCATCACACCAAGATATACTAAAAAGGATATGATTGAAATTTCATATATGTGAAAATGGAACTCTATGTCTGCAAATTAGAAAAACCTAATTGTACCTTCTATTCCTAACTTATCACTTTCTTGCAAATTTTGCTCCTTTCATGAATTGACCATTAGTTAAGTTCTGTTAGTCAACCACATCGTTGTTGACGGCTGATGTAGCAGTTTACTGCTGCTACTTCTATTGGATTTTAATTGCAGTTAACATATATAATTTTCAAAAGAAAAATAGATTTATGTCTATCAATTATCTTAAACTACACTTATTTTTATTTTGAATATTTGATTTTCTTAGCCGCTTAACCATTTTAAAATATAATCTTATATCATTTTAAAATTATTTGTTATAAATTTAATAGCTAATTTAAAAATACTAATTTATTATAAATTATAATTGTATACAAACCAGTAATTATCTTGTGCAATTCACATGCTAAAATACTATTTATTAGTATTTTAATT
Source organism: Glycine max (assembly GCF_000004515.6). NCBI lineage: Eukaryota > Viridiplantae > Streptophyta > Magnoliopsida > Fabales > Fabaceae > Glycine > Glycine max. The sequence goes on along the minus strand of NC_038243.2, from coordinate 6,946,629 downwards.
TGTGCAACGTACAAAGTAACTATTTATTTTATATAACTAAAATGTATAATAAATAAATACTTTGAAATATTTTAATTATTAAATAATTGGATCTTGTAATAAATAAATATTTTTAATATATAAGTTATATTTTACATTTATGACAAACATTTTGTATTGAGGTACTCAATATTTTTTTAACTATCGAAAATTTATTTTAAAATTATTGAAATTCAATTTAAAAATACAATATGGAAAGGATAGATTGAAAGAGATAAAAGGTTAAATAAATTTCTGAAAATGTTTTCGTGAAAGAAAAATTCCTAAAAAGGCTTTAATTTTGTTAAAAAAATAGCTCTTAAAAACACTCATTCAATTCAATACAATAATATTTTTTATATATAGAGATGATTTATAAATAAATGTGAAGGATGGGAAGCCTTCGGAATGACTAATGTTTTTTTTTGTAATTTTTTTTAGAAAGTTCTATAATCTATTTTTCAACAAAAGTCATCAAAACTTTATGATATGAGAAAAAAAAGACTATCCGTCCAAAATACAAAATAATTTAACGTTTTCGTTAATCATATATCATGTATAATAGATATTTTGACATTAATTTATAATAATTACTTAAAAGTTATCTCAACTATGCAATTTTCTTACACTACAGTTCATGACCACAAAACTTTTATTATACACTAACTTTTAATTTATTGTGTGATTTTACATATAAACTAATTTTTGGATTGTATTCTACAAATTAAGGCAACAAGCACGTTCTAACTTGAATTTAAATATATTTTTTTAAAAGAAATCATCAATAATTAAAAAAATCTATATGTCATAAAATAAATTATTTATCATAAATCTAAAATACAATTTATATGTTAAAACATATTTATTGGATATATATTTAATTATAATAAAATTTCTATGTTTAGAAATATTTATTTCTTATAAATTATAAATTTTGTTGTATAAAGTAAATATTTATTCGATGTAATGCGCAAGTTAAGATATTAGTTAACTAAAAAGAGAGAAAACATTAATTTTTAAGAAAAAACTGAAAGTAAAAAATAGTTAAGATAAACACTATGATGCAAGTTAAGATAGGGCGAAACACTTTAATTATAATTTTGTCCAACACTCACAGTTTTACATTAAACCAAGTCCACTCATAAAAAAACCTTAAAAACAAACCCATTATTAAAAAAATGGCATGTATTATTATTTTAATTTAATTTCATCGCTCTTCTTTTCATTATTCAGCAAATATTGAAATCATTTTTTATTTAAGAAAAAATTAAAATAATTATTTTAAATTAAATTTAAATTATTAACAAAGAAAATAATACAACTTATTACCAAAAAATTAACTTTCAAGAGAGAGGGAAAACAAAAAAAATGGAAAATAAAAACAGTTTAATGCCTATTTATTTTATACCGTGATTCAATCATAAAGTTGAAATTATTTTTTAAGATAATTATTTTAAAAAGTCAATACTATTAGTATGTAACTATTTTCTCAAATAAAATTTCAGTAAAAAAAAATCATGCATATTACATACCTTTTCCTCGAATATTGTTTTTATTGTAGCGTTTAAATCACCTTTCCAGCAGCATCTTTTCTTCTCTTTTTCATGTACGACATATATACTTTGTAAAATGGGCGTGCTGCTGCTCGTGACTTTCTCAGAAAATTTTTCCATATTATAACATGCACTCACTACTGTTTTTTCCAAAGACGGGAACTCAAAGTCACAACTATCAGAGCCACAAAAACTCCTGAGTTTCTTCAGTGAAACAAGTTCCAGGGTCTTCAATTTTTTGAAAACAACTTTGCCAGCATTTTCTCCATCTTCTTCTTTTCCTACTATTTCCACCAGAGATTCACATTTCATTACCTTCATGGTGTTGAGTTGACCCAAGCTTTTTGCAGTAGATGGTGACATTAGATATTCTAATTTAGCACAATTAACCACTTCCAGGTTCGTCAAACTACTGAGAGATGCAGAGGAAGGCACTAAAGTGGTCATTCTAGGACAATTCTTTAAAATCAAGAACTCTACCCTTTTAAGAATTATGTCTGGTTCGAAGCCTATCTCTTTGAGCTGAGGCAAGTTTATCAACTTCAAGCTTTTCAGCTTTGGAACAACTCCCAAGTTTTCAATCTCAGTAGGAGGCGATATCTCTTCAAAGAAACAATTACTCAATGATAGGCTTTTCAGATTAGGATTTCTATGAAGGAAAGAATATAAAGTCTCAGTATCCGTTAATCTAGATAAGCAAAGCTCTTCTAAGTTATGCCTTCGATGGTTCGATTTCTCCATATAACTGCTTGGTGAGTTTGCATGCTGAGACTCAATTTGCATGGACTTCAACTTATTGATTACCTATAGAAAGAAAAAGATGCGCCTTCAATTCCATGAAAATGATAATATTTTTCTATTTTTTTATATTTATTTTTTGCATGAATTAGAAGAATTGTTAAGAGTTGAAAAGCTTAGCGATACGTACCTCTTCAGGAAAGAGAGGCTTTCTTTGTGCATTTTTGTGGAATGGTTTCAGCTTGTCGCAAAATTCAATAGATAGGTCATTCAACATTGGACATGATAAATCATAAGCTCCTGGTTCTTCAAGTTTTGGTAGTCTTGAAAATTTGATGGTGCTTAGTTTAGGGAAGTGAAATGATACTTTATCAGTGTTGGCAGCTTCACTTATGGCCACAATTTCCCTCAATTCAAAGCATTGACCCACCTCAAGGTATTCAAGATTATCAAGACAATTGGCTACAGAGAATGGAAAAATATTTTTCAAGCTGTAACAGTTTACAACACATATCTTTTGCAGATTGTTCCATTTAAGAATTCCTACTCGGTCTTCATTCAACTTCCATACATGCTCCAATTTTGGGAGTCTTTCCAAATGAACATCTTGCAAATTAGCTACATCCCCAACTTTTACATGTATATCAAATATTGCTTGCATGGACCTGCAATTTGTAACTCTCAAATTGCATAGATTGTGAAATATTCCCTCAATGTAAAAGGGAAAAACAGTGACTAATTTATCACACTCCTCAATGATTAGCGTGTCCAGTTTGATAAAGGAATCTGATGGGGGTTCCGAATTCCAAATCTTATTCAAACTCTTCATGCTACTAAGTTTGATAGTCTTCAATTTTGGAAAGAAGCTACCCTGTTTTGGTTCACAGTAGCCATAAGTTAATAATTAGATGTCAAACATATAGCAAAGCAAATCAATAGAGAGCAAAAAGTACTTTTATGATTTAGAACTTGGTTTTAATCACCTTTATATTAATCTAACTATTAATTAGAAGTAGGTTTAATATTTTCATCTATTAGGAATCTTATTGGCTTTTGATGTTTAATTATGGGAAAAGAAGAAGAATTGAAGACGTGAGAATAAGTTATATTGGAGGAACAAGTCAAAAGAAGACCTTTGGATAGCAAGAGTTTTCAGGGCAAAATTTCGTGTATTTTATTACTATATCTCCAGGCTAAGCGTGGGTTTACACCAATCTTAGCCTGGAGGCCTCAAAAAGCTCTTTTGTTGTTGTCACTATTAGGCTACGTGTGGGAAGTTTCCGGGATAAGCATGACAACATCAAAATGCTCCGCTGAAGTCTCATCTCATCAAGCTAAGCATGTCGAAGGCTGAGGCTAAGTGTGAGAGTGTTGACCTCTTGCGTCATTGAGCTGAAACAAAGGAACTTTGGCTAATGATTGGGGATTCAAATCATTCACTGCTAGACTCTTTCTTGGGCATTGTGTGATGGCTAGAAGAGCTCTCCAATGGCTTCCTCTCCATGACTCTTCATTTTTAATTTGCATAAGTTTTTCTTCTTTAAGCTATGAGTAGCTAGGCTCACCCTCATTGGAGTTTGATGTAACTAAACTCAGCCTCTTATATACATTTTGAGTTATCATTCTATATTTGTTCAATATTAAATGTTCTCTTTTGTACTTAATGCTAGCTTTGGTTTGATCTCCCTTTGCTTGATTATGCTTTCAATATGATTGGAAAATGTTTTTGAACCTTGAAATAGACAAGAACACCTAATGGACTGTGTTTAGGTAGGGGTGGGAATAGGTTAGACCGACCTACATGGGCCAACAACCTGACCTATATAAAGTTTGGTCTGACCTATTCAATTAAAACGTTAGGCTTAGGCTTATTAAAAAGTCTTATAAGCCTGATAGATTGACCTATATATATGTATATATACTTATATTATTTTTTGAGTACCAATATATACTTATATTATTTTTTTGGTACAATTAATTGTTTTTTCTGAAATTAGCAAACTTTGATTACACATTACTACTCCATAACTTTCATTCCTATAATAAGACTTTAATTACAATTTAGGTGTGAGTTATGTGTCCTTTTATATTCCTTGTTATTTTTATTGACTTTCCTATTCCTCTTAATGTTTCCTTTAACTTTTCTATTACGTTCCTACTCTAGAGGAAATGAATATTAATGTGAAAAAGGCTTTTAAAAAGACTATCAGGTTAGGCCAGACTTTTAAAAAGGTCATACTGAGTCAAAATAAAAGTCTTTGATAGGTTATAGGTCAAACTCAGACCTCAAAAATTCATCGTAGGCTAGGTTCAGGCCTTTTAAAGTTTGGTCTAGCCTGACCTATTCTCAACCCTATGTTTAGGGATAGAGTACTATAGCTAGTCAAGGGTCGACAGTTTAGTCAAGTCACGGAACGTCTCGGGCTCTTATTTTTAAGGAATTAGGGTTTTGTGTGTTATAAGGTGATGACAATAAATAAACTATAAGTTAGTGAGTAACTCTTATATGCATGAGGGGATGGTTTAGTGAAGTCAATCCCAACCATAATATCATTGTTAATTTAAGCCCATTTCCCTACTCTTAAGCTATTTGAGAAAATTTCTAAAACAAACTTAGCTTCTATTTCCATTGTTCTATTTTCACTTCTTGTTGAGTCTTTAATTCAATATCATCCTTTAAATTCTCGTTTTATTTGTTGTTTTAGTAAGTAATACACGTGAAAATTGCTAAAAGTTGCACAAGCCTCTTGAGAAACCATGCATCAACTTTCCATTTTACTACTTTGTACAACTTGATTCAATTGCTAAGGAGATAACAGTACCTAGATTTTACATTTAGTATGCTAAATAGAATTTGAACATGAAAATTAGGATGCTTCGAACTCTTGAATCTCCTGTCAGAATAAGTTTTCAATATCACAGAACCCATATAATAATTACGAGAGATTTCATATTCTATACTCTTTCCGATCAAAACTATTGACACAAACTGCATATTTAGTCTAAAATATCCTCTTATAATATCTATGATGAGAAAGGAATAGATCATAATTACCTAGACCATATTAAAATATAGGGGTATATGTGGAAGCAAATATAATTAATGAGACTAAAAATATGTAAAACATAAATAGTTTTGGGGAAGAAAAAAACTAAAGCATCAACAATTTTGGTCCAGAGGGAATAACATATAATATATTGGGGGGTATTAGAGATCTAAATGCCAAATCTAATCCGACCAACCTACTTACCTCCATTTGCGGGCAATCGGGAAAGATGCTTCTCACTTTCCCACATTCACTTACAAAAAGGCTTTGAAGATTTGTTAGACTCTTGGCCATTGAAAATGATATTACATCTTTTAATTCCCAACAACTATTAACATCCAAATGTGTCAAATTTTTGAAAGAGGAAATTCGTGAAGATTGGTGGACACTCCATATTATGTCAATCGGGATTGAGGACAACTCCATTCTCTCTAATTTTGAAACATCAATCTGCAAATAGACACATGATTAGTGTATCCAAAAATTAAATATATTTTTAGTTTCTCAACTTAATTTTGCAATAGAAATATGTCCTTTTTTTAAGAGTATAACACCTTACAAACTCCTTCCTTTTAGTTTAAACAAAAAATGTGAAAAAGAAGTTTGAGCTGTAAAAGATAAAGACATTTAGAGGATAATTTTAGACTTCACACCTTTTCGTTGAAGAGTTCTTTTTGCTTTCTCGATGGAATGGGATAAAATCCAACAAATTGAGATAAAAACTGTAGCTTCAAAGAGCGTAATTCAGGAAACATAAGCTTGACTTCACCAGTGCTTTGCGTTTCCACCTGGACAATCTCCTTCAAAGAGTTACATTCTAAAACTTCAATTGTTTCAAGAACAGATAAAAGGCTAACCACAGAAATTAAGAAGACACTCTTCAATTGACCACAGAGATTGATCTTGATGACTTTCAGTTTACCAAAGGAGGGTTCTGAAAGTTTACAGGAGCATATATTAACAATCTTTTTGAGATTATTGAGACACAATGACTCCAATTTAGGAAAAGCTTTTTCAGGGTGCTGTGACTGTTCTCTGTCCTTTGGATGAATGAGAGATTCAATTGTAGAATTATTTACAATCGACAAATGCTTTAGATATGGAAATCCCTTTAAATTCAATCTATAAAAAATATCTTGGACAGCATTGAGTTCTTCCAGAAACAAATTTTCAACTCTTTCAAACAGCATTTTGATCCCCTTTAGAGAATGAATATTGTCATTTTCACCTTTCAATCGAATTGCCAAGAATCTTGATGTTTCATACTTCTCTGGCATCTTGAAATCAGCCTCTAAATATGCAGCCAAATCTCCAATAACAATCTTGTAACTATATAACTGGTCAAAGAACAAGTTCTTCGGCAAATATGAAACATCTGGGATTTGTATGTCTAGAGTTATCAATTGATTCAAATGTTTCAACTCAGAAAGACTAGCTTTTTTACTTTCATGTGCTTGTCCTTCAACCTCCCATTGAATCAAGGTGTTTCTCATATACAGATCCTCCAAACTTACCAAGCTTGATATGACACCAGATGGAATTTCTTTAAGTTTAGAGCAATTACTTATGTCAAAAATTTGTAGCTTTTCTAACTGTTGCAATTCAACTGGCAAATTTTCAATATCAGATCCTGAAAAACTCAAAATTCTTAACTTTTTCAGCTTGCCTATGATGGACAAATCCTCATCTAGCACACATTGCTCCAAACAAAGCATTCTAAGTTCTGTCAAGGATGAAATCGACAACTTCGAGAGGGACAGATGAATGCCAGTCAATATCAACACCTTGAGTTCTTTCATTCCTTTAAAAAAGTTTCTGGGTATTTCGAGATTTGGATTATTATTGTTAACGTGGAAGACTCTAAGTCTTCCATAGTTTCTTTTCTTAAGAAAACCCTCAATGAAGTCACAATAATGTAAGGAAATAGCAGCATACCTTTCAAGTTTATCAGGCCGTTCATCTATTTTTCCCTTTGACATTGTAAATAAATGGTTTTCCTTGTATGCTATTGACAAAGCCGCATTGCGAACAGTATCTTGCATGGTAAAATGATCACATGAATAACCGTCAGACAGCAAACCTGACTCTTTTAGCTTTGCAACCAATGCATATACTCTGTCTCTAGTTTCCCTTACTGTGTAGATCCCTTGAAGAAAACCCAAACCAATGCAATATTTCACCAAGTCCATAAATAATGCATCACGACCCATGCGAGCACAAAGTAAGAAAGTATACTTGAGTTCCTCATCTTCTAAAAGATCATAACTCAACTTTGTTGACAATTCAGGTGCTCCAGTTAAATTCTGCCATTCAAGCTTTCGATGAATATCCTCCCATACGGAGCGGCTCTGATTTTTTAAGGCCCTTGCAGTTGTAACTATTGACATTGGCAACCCGTTACACTTATTGGCAATTTGAGCTGCTAAATTTTCAAATTCAGAATTCTTGTCACCTATTCCAGCCTTTTTCTTGAACAGCATATGTGCCTCCTTCTCCTTTAAGACTTCCAAAGACAAAATACAGTTTGCTTTCCCTTCCATTTGTCTTAATAATGCTTGTTTGCTTTCAGAAATCATCAAAATTTTGCATCCCTTGTACTGACTAAAAGTTTCTTCTTTTTTCACCCTTGTCGCACTAAGATCATTAAGGGCTTTTCCTTCTTTGGAATTCTTAAAGCCATCAGTGCCAAAGGATTTTCCTTCTGTAACATTCCTTTGGCTACTGCCATTATCTATTTCATATGGAATCCCCAGCATATTCAAGTCCATTTTGTCCCAAAGATCATCTAGGATTACAAGGGTGTTCTTCTTATCATTCTTTAATATCTTTTGTATTCTAGCAGCTCTGGCAATGTCACTTTCCTCGTCCAATGTAACCCCCAACGTGTCGGCAATTTGTCCTTGGATTTTTCTTATGTCAGGATTTTTTGTTAGGCTTGCCATGGTCACTACGTCAAACATCTTATCTTTTAAGGCTTTCTTAACAACTTCTTTGACTAAGGTGGTCTTTCCCACGCCACTCAATCCATGAAGACCAATCATTCTAACACTTGGGTCTTCCAATTCTTCGATAATCTTTCTCATTGTTTCTTCTCTCGATGGATAGCTTTCATAGCCAACGTTAGAAAAAAAGGCTGCCATTGAAGGTGGACCAGGCCAATAAGACAAGGTGTCAAACTTTGCCGTTTGCAACAACCCATTGGCCTCCCTTATAATGGCATATGCTTCTCTGCTCCGACCATACCTTATCCCTGGCTTGGGAAGGTAACCACTCTGTAACAAGTTAAACTCTGCAAGTTCACGGTATCTGTCATTCTTGAAATCCTCGTATTTGAAAAAAAGCTTATCCACCCTGTCTTTCCACTCTTCAACTTCAACATGAATTTCTCTCCCACGTCGATGTTCTTCCTCGTCAATTGTATGTTGAATTACATCTCTCTTTTTCTTGAGCTTCTGAACAACACATTCTAGTTCACGAACTCTTGCCTCGTATGACTTGAGATGAATCCATTGATCCTTTAGCCATGCCTTTAAACGAGGTGACGTCAGGAACAGATGACACACAACAATTAGAGAACCCATGCTACATCTCAATTACATCTTCTTCTGCATGTACACAAATAGCAAAATAATATTAATTTAAAGAAAATATATGTGAAGTAATGAATTTAAAATAATAGGTGAGACTTGGAGGTTTTGTTTGCGGAAGAGCATTGCTCAGGTCAGACTCCAACAGCGTACTGACACTGAGAGTTTGGAATTGAGTGAGGGGAAAGTGAAATTGGGAGAGTTTGGAGTAGAATCAAGGAGATGGACTTTAACAGTGATTGGAAACTGACCTATTTTGACACCTAATTACAATATAATTTAAGATCACGAAAATGACAATTTAAGAAAGTCCCCAAATCCAAATATTTTTGTTGGAAATTATACCATTTAATTCAAGGGAACTTTTGGAGGGTTGATTTTTACACAATGTTAGCTTCCTGGTTTAAACAGATTCAGCAAATGGAATCCAAATTGAATGGTTGCTCCTATTGCTGCTGTGGCATACTTTCTAAAACTTTCGAATATTTTAAAGTTGAGTTTTATGATTTGGAATGTTCACCCAAACAAATGTTTTAAGATATAAAAGTTCTGTTATCAATGACACCCAAACCAAGTTATATTATATAACCTTGATTTACTTACAAAGCCTTTTCAAAACACAGCAAACCTACAATTACTTTGTTGTTCTGCTACATATTGAAGCTTTGATTCTCATGTTTAATTTGAAGAAAACAAATAAAGAAAAAACTTAATTAGAGTTAGAAGGAATAAGCCTTCATATGCACAAACTCAAGGAATGAGTAATTCATATGAAGTTAGGCATAATGAGATTGTTGTCGCAGCAAATTTTGTATCAGCAACAAGACTATTTTGTAGACAATAATGATACATGCTTTATAAAAATATAAGAATACTAAATCTTGTAACAGCAACAATATTACTGTAAATTCCAAGAGGGATAAATGTATTTTTAATTAATCTAAATTCTAAAAAGGAAAGTGTTGTACTGTTGACTCTATATTTGATTGGTGTCTCTACCTATTGCTTGTAACCTCTTTAACTGTCATGACTGTTATAATTGTTGGGGTTACTGCTATATAAATAACTCCTGGATGTTTTCCATGCATAGTGTATGTATATAGAGCCAATATTGATTCAGAGAAGAATAACAACAACATTCTTTTCTTTGTGCCTTGTGTGTGTGTGTGATTATATCCTTTTTCTAGTTTTGATCTTGTTGTGCAGTATCACAGTTCTTGAACCAACAAGTGGCGTCGTCTGTGGGGAACAACGCAAAGGTTAACAAGATCATTCAAGAAATGGCAACGAAGTTTGACATTGAGAAGTTCTTTGGCTCCAATGACTTCGGGCTATGAAAGATCAAGATGGAAGCAATCTTGATTCAACAAGGATGTGATGAAGCGTTGAAAGGGGAGTCAAACATGCCGCCAACCTTGACGCATGCAGAGAAGAAGAGTATGATTGACAAGGCCAAAAGTGCAATCATATTGTGCCTTGGTGATAAGGCACTAAGGGAGGTTGCAAAGGAGAAAACTGCGGCTGGGATATGGGCAAAGCTAGAATCACTATGGCCCATAGGTTGTGTCTCAAACAACAACTCTATTCATTCAAGATGACGAAATCAAGGACGATTGAGGAACAAATCGCAGAATTCAACAAGAACATTGATGATCTTGAGAATATCGGGGTGAAACTAGAAGATGAAGGTAAAGTTGTCATTCTTCTAAATGTTTTACCTAAGACCTTCGAGCACTTTAGAGATGCTCTTCTATATGGGAAGGATCAGCTAATTACCTTGGAGGAGGTGATCACCTCAATTTGAACCAAAGAATTCCAAAAACTCCAAGATTCAAAGATTATAGAGGAGGTGTCATCTGGTCTAGCAGCAATGAAAGGAAAAGGCAAGTAGGGAGAAGGTAAATGGAAGAAGTCAAGGCCTGAAACCAAGAAGCAGGTCTGATGTTTTAAATGTCAAAAGGTTGGCCACATCAAGAAGCATTGCCTTGAGAAAGGTACCAAGGCCTCTCGGGTTACTGAAACTGCAGATGTTGCAGAGGCTTCTAAAGGATATGAATCTGCTGGGGTCTTGGTGGCTTCATCTGATGATTCATAGAAGAGTTGGGTCATGGACTCAAGATGCACATACCATATGTCTCCTGTAAAGGATTACTTCGAGGATCTTGAACAAAAGGAGTATGGAACAGTACTCCTTGGGAACAACAAGGCTTGCAAGGTGCATGGCATTGGGACTGTCAGACTGAGAATGTTTGACAATAGGGAAATGCTGCTACAAGATGTGAGGTATGTTCCAAAACTCAAGAGAAACCTTATCTCTATAAGCATGTTTGATCTTATGGGATGCACTACAAAGGTTGATAATGGGATGATGAAGGTGTCTACTGGAGCCTCAATCATTGCTAAGGGAAGGCGAAGCAATGGCCTATACATCCTAGAAGGATCCACAGTAATTGGACAAGCATTTGTTGCAAGTCAAACAATGGAAGATAAGTCTAAATTGTGGAACTTGCGGCTAGGCCACATCAGTGAGAAAGTCTTGATAGAACTTGAAAAATAGCACCTATTGATGGGTGATAAACTCCATAAATTGGAGTTTTGTGACCAGTGTGTCTTGGGGAAATCTCACAGGGTGAAATTTGGGACAGGTATGCACACCTCAACAAGACCTTTTGAGTATGCTCATGCAGATCTATGGGGACCATCTAGGATCCAAACACATGGGGGTGGATCCTATTTCTTGAGCATTATCGATGACTATTCAAGAAGAGTATGGGTCTACATCCTAAGGAACAAAGCTGAAACATTTCAGAAGTTCAAGGAATGGCATACTCAAATTGAAAACCAGCAAGGAACCAAGTTGAAGGTCCTAAGGACAGACAATGGGCTTGAATTTGTCTCAGACCAATTCAATATTTTCTGCACACATCATGGAATCAAGAGGCACAAAACAGTTGCTGGTACCCCTCAACAAAATGGCCTTGCAGAAAGGATGAATAGAACCATCCTGGAAAGAGTTAGATGCATGCTTCTTGGAGCAAGTTTGCCCAAGGTTTTCTGGGGAGAAGCTGCAAACACAACTGTATATTTGATCAACATGAGTCCCTCATCTGCCCTTGAATACAAAACACCAATGGAGGTTTGAAGTGGAAGTCCAGCAAATTACTCTAACCTAAGGGTATTTGGAGCCTTGGCATATGCACATGTCAAGAAGGACAAGTTGGATGCTCGAGCTATAAGATGTCTATTTCTTGGGTATGCTAAAGGAGTCAAGGGATACAGGCTGTGGAGGTTGGATCTAAAACCTTCTAAGCTCATCATCAGCAAAGATGTGACATTTGATGAGACAAGAATGAGAATGTATTCTGAAAACTCAGAATGTGGAAAGGAGAAAACTCACATTGAGGTGGAGCCTTTTACTGATAAGGTGCAAGAAAACACTCAGATAAATCCAATTACTGACCTAGATAATATAGCAGAAAAATTGGACACTCAGTTTCAAATTTGAGGAGATCAGATCATGCCATTAATGACTACCAACTGGTTCGTGATAGGGAAAGGAGAATTCCTAAACCAAACAGAAAGTTTGCTCAAGCTGATCTCATTTGCTATGCTTTAACAACAGCTGAGGAAATTGAAGGATCAACAGAACCAAGGAATTTCAAGGAGGCACATGAAAGTGAGGAGAGACAACTTTGGCTTTATGCAATTGAAGAAGAACTTGAGGCACTCAAGAAGAACAATACTTGGAGGCTTGTGGAACTACCTAAGGGACAAAAGGTAGTTAGCTGCAAGTGGATCTTCAAAAGGAAAAGTGAAATTCCCGGGGTTCAAAAGACAAGATACAAGGCAAGGTTGGTGGCTAAAGGATTTACTTAAGTTGAGGGTGTGGATTACAATGAGATATTTGCACCTGTGGTAAAGCATTGCTCTGTCAGAATTTTGATGTCAATTGCCAACCAGTTCAAGCTACACCTGGAACAATTGGATGTCAAGACAGCCTTCTTACATGGAGACTTGGAGGAAACCATTTACATGAGGCAACCAGAAGGTTTTGCTCTGGATGATAGGGTATGCCTCCTGCAAAAATGCTTATATAGCCTGAAACAAAGCCCAAGGAAATGGTATAAGAAATTTGATGATTTATTGATAAAGATGGAGTTCAAGAGATGCAGCTATGATAGTTGTGTTTATGTTTTGCACCAGGAGGATTATCTATATCTCCTACTGTATGTAGATGACATTTTGGTGGCTAGCTGCAACAAATGTATGATCAATGACCTAAAGTCAAGGCTGAACTCAGAATTCGAGACGAAGGATCTTGGGGAAGCTAGACAAATCCCTAGTGTTGATATTAAAAGAGATCAGCTGAAAGGAACTTTGCTATTATCCCAACAAGCCTATATGCAGAAGGTAGTGGAGAGGTTTAGGATGCATCAGTCCAAACCTGTGAGCATACCTTTGGGGCAGCACATAAAGCTCTTAAAAAGCCAAGGCCCAATATCAGATGATGATAAGAAGATGATGGATGCAGTTCCCTATACTAGTGGGGTTGGAAGCATCATGTATGGAATGGTCTGTACAAGACCAGACTTGGCTCATGCTGTGAGTGTTGTCAACAAGTTCATGGTGGAACCTGGTCAAGCACACTAGAAGGCTTTAAAGTGGATGTTGAGATATATAAATGGAATTTTGGACTCAGGCTTACTGTATCAGAGAAACTCTCAAGGTGGAACAGTGATTGAAGGGTTTATGGATGCAGATTTTACAGGGTGCTTGGACACAAGGAAATCATTGGCAGGATATGTGTTTACCTTGTTTGGAACTGCAGTTAGCTGGAAATCAAACCTCCAATCAATTGTAGCTCTATCCACCACTTGAGCTGAGTATAATGCCTTGGCTGAAGGAGTGAAGGAAGGTCTATGGCTGAAAGTGATGCTACATGAATTGGGGATTGAACAAGAGACTATCCAGATACATTATGATAGTCAAGGTATTATTCATTTGGCCAATCATCAGATGTACCATACAAGGACCAAACACATTGATATAAAGCATCACTTCATTCGTGAAGTGGTGGAATCAGGAGCAATCAAAATAGTGAAGATTGCATCTAAAGATAATCCAGCTGATATTTTGACTAAATCCCTGCCAGGGGATAAATTTGACAAGTGCTTAAGCTTGGTAGGATTTGACTGAGATTAGTGCTGTTAAAAATGTAGAGTCAAGGTGAAGATTGTTGTATTGCTGACTCTATATTTGATTGGTCTCTCTCTCTCTCTCTATATATATAGAGAAACTACCAAGAACTAAAAGAAAGAACAAATTTTGTATTAATAATATAGTAAAATTCCTCCTAATTGATTTTGTTAAATATTTTCCCTCAGTTTTTTGTGTCATTCTAATAGTTAAAAGAGAAAAACACTGTAAAATAATGTCTTTTTAATGGATTAAATTAAATGATATTCATTTCATATAATTACAAATTTACATGATTGATAGAAAATGTCAAATTAAAATTTACTAAATTTGTATAGTTAAAATAATAGTTAATGTTAATTAATAATTGATTTATTTGCTTCAGTTGCTTACTTGAGAATATGAAAACTAATAACAATCATCCAAGATTAAAAATAATATATTATTCATATTAAAATATTTAAAAATTAAAATATGATGTAATCATTAAATCTTTGAAATATTCACTAAATAAAAATTAAATCTATAAAAAATTTAAATTGTTTAAAATTAATTGTAAACTAGTATAAAATTAAGAGAAAAAATTATTAAATATTACGAGAAACTTTTAAAGATGTTATTTTTAATTATTTTATTATTATCACTATCATAATTATTATAATTATTAATGATTATTGTCACAATCATCCCTAGCATGATAATTTACTTGAGAATATTTCTCAAATTATTTTACATCAGAATAGCTATTTTTTTAATATCCAACAAACATGTAACGATCGAACAGGACCCCATTTAATTGATATTTTGTGTACAATGAAAAATAATTGAATACCCCACTCGCAGATTTTGATAAAATGACAATCTTAGAGAAAAATGACATGATAATTCAAATATTTTAAAACTTAATGATTAAGATTTTGTACATGGCAGAGTGTAGTTATAGGACAACAATGTTTAAATGAACTAGGGGTGAGTGACATCAAGCAGAATTGTCGTAGGGTATCTTGTCGATCTGTATACAGAGCCTTGCATGTAATGTTGCTTGCTTTTACATACCTCGTGCTTAAGCTAATTTTCTTTCAATTAATGGATTTCTTAGCTTATAAAAGATAATTAATTAAAGTTAAAATCTAATTAATTTAGTACAATAAAATTTATAATTGAAGATCGTAATGACAGTAACCATCAAGACAGGTGGTAATAGCCATGACAAAAGTGGACATAATTCATAACATCAGTGATAGGGACACAATAATAAAAGTGACACTGATAGACCGAAATTTAAAGAAGAACCACTCATTCTTATCCACTTTATAGTCCACTGCGCAAGGAGGTTCACACAAAACTATCTTTATAGGTAGGATTTAATACACCTCCATACAGTGTCAAAAAAATAATTAAAACTATCTTGACTTATGAATCAATGAACAGCAAACCCATCAAACCAAAGCAGACCAGGTCAAGCTTCAATTCCAATGAGCAAAGCAGAGTTGGGGTTTATACATAAAAATCATATCCATGCAACCAACCAGATAAGCATAATCATATATTCAACCAAGGAAAATTGAAATCCAAGCAAGAGAAAAGAGAGCTTGCCTTGTTAACTAGTTTTGTAAAATTAATGTTAATTAAGGGTATACTCTTTTTGTCAAATTTCAAAATTGATGAATTCAAAAATTGGATCCCGAAATTCTAGTAACAGCAAAGTTCTAGTTAATTCTAAGTAGCAGACATTTCAGATTAGTTATAGATATATAAATTAAACATGCGTTGTGTCGACGTTTAATATTTTTTTCTTTTAGAGGAGCAATACAAGATGAACTGCAGCATGGCAGCATCGCGAAAAACCTCAAGTTCAAATAGGAATGATCAAATTGCCGTTAGTGCTTACCTGACCAGTATGAAGGCACCAAAAACAACCAGAAACTCCGAAGAACGCAAAAGAGAGAAAGAAAGAAGCTTTGATGAAAACGGTGAGACGAAAGAAAAGCCTACAGAATCCTTCCTTCGCTCCAATCAGTTCAAAGCATTGATATCACTTTGGAAATGAAGTTGCCAAAACCACTGTTGACACACTAAGATTTGTAACACGAATTAGGTGATGACTGATGAGAGTAAAACCAATCCTTGCTTTGAAAAATACCAAATACTCCCTATAAGGAGAGAAAAAAACCACGTTACTAGATCTCTTGTTGTACTTATATATATAAATGAAACCTTAGTCTTATGACTTAATTTTCTTAAAGAGACAAACAAATACTGTTCCTCATAATCTATTTAGAGTGATACCATCTTTCCCTAGTCTTTCATAGGGATATTTATGGCTACATTTGTTTTTTTTTTTTATCAAAAATCACTTTAATCAAACTTTTAAAATATATGTTGTTCATTTTGTTTTGATTTTTATTTAAAATAAAATCTAAAAAAAACAAATTAATATATTCCGGTTTGATTCGGTTCAATTTTTGTGATTCTAAATAAATATTATTTCATTAAAATTGATATATTTTCTTTTCATCTTTTAAATTAAATTATATTTATAAAAAAATTATTCATAACAATTTATCAAACTTATTAATATGTTAAATTTTCTACCAAAAAAATTTGTCAAATTTTCATATTTTAAATCAATCATATCTTGAAAAAGTCATCTAAAATAGAATGTGGTATACATTGTATTGTATAAGTTTAATATACATAACACTACAAAATATTATGAAATTCAAGTAATATACACATAAAATACATAATACTAAAGTAATATAAGAGTTGTAGTTTTGTTCGATTTAAACAACACAAATTGTAAATCGAATCAAATTGGTTGATTTAAGAAAAAAAATATTCAAACAAATCCAAAAAAAATCAATTTAGTTTGATTTTTTTATTTTTATTTTAGATCAGTTTGGATTTGAACACTCTAGTCTCTCGATTTTCTACCATGTTATAGCTTGTATTGAATCTTTGATTATCAATTAAATGTCATAATTATTTTTTTCTTGAAAAAATAAAACTTAGAATATCTTTTGTATTAATTATTTAAAAAAAATCAATCCAAAATATCTTTTCAAACATTTTCACTTATGAAATGGACTGTAGATTTGGATTATACTAGAACAAATCCTAAACAAGTTTCTATTAGTTAAACATCGATTTGATCCATCTTGTACACTAAATTGTTAAAAAAATTAAAATTCAATTAAATTAGTAATTAAGTGGAAAACATTAAAATATTTAGATTCTTTGAAACATAATTAAGGAGCATTATGATATTTTTTTTGTGTATTTACATGTATAATTAATAAAAATTAAAACTACATTCGACAAAACATTTTAGTTGTCTTTTTTTTTTATTAGTTAAAAAATTTGTTTTAGTGTTTGATAAATAAGATTTTTTAGTAACTTATAGTGTTTTTTGAAACATAAATTGAAGTAAAAAAATTTAAAATGCTAGTCTTTAGCTTCTAATTTTTTTATATTTTCTTTCATTTTTATCCTTAATAAATATATCAAATTCTCTTATTATATTTTTTAAAATAAATCAAAATTTTATTATTTTTATGTTATTTTACACTTTTCATCTACATCAACAAATATTTATAATTTAATAACCTAACTTTTCAATTTCTAACTAACGCAGCTTCTTTCAGCTAATTTTACTAAACATAGGCTAAAACAATAAATATATTAACGATTAGAGAAATAATAAAAAAATTTAATGTTATTAATAAATAAACTAATTTTCTTAATCACCATTAGTCAATGAAATATTATAAAAAGAACTGAATGGAGTAATTCATGTAGACTGAAAATATTATTTAATACCATTTTTTTAATTTCATTTAAAAAATAAAATTATTTCTATTTTTTCACGTTAATTAATGAAAAACTTCAATTTCATAGAAAACTATTTTAAATAAAAATTGTATTAGTCGATATGTTGTAGATGATCTTTAGGGAACTATTTTTCTTTATTTTAAAGGTAAGGTAATTGATATAATGAAAATCCAATGGTTATTGATTTTATTTTTTTTTGAAATTTTGAATTAAATACATAATATTTTAAATAAATATAGTATTAAATACAAAAATTAATTAAAATTTAATTATATCTTAAATAACATGATTTGTTTGTTTATATTTAAGATAAGATTAAGACAAGACAAAATACTGACATATTTATTTCTATTTTCAATATCTAATTGCCGCTATTCATATTGATTGGCCACCTAATGCAAACATTGATTAATTTGCTTATCCCATTGGATGTTAGAAAGTTAAATGGGGTAGAGCTGTTAAAAGGATTAATTGTACTCATCAGATGGGTCACGGCCACATGGGTTTAGTTTTGTGTTTATTTAATTTTAACTTTTAATATACTCATTTTTTAACTAAAATTTAATACACAATCATGTTCTCTAACATATATTATCTGTAAAAAAAAGTAGTGTTATGATGTGACAATTAGGAGAGAAAAAAACTACCTATAAGGAGAGAAAAAACCACATTACTAGATCTCTGTTGTACTTTATATATATATAAATGAAACCTTAGTCTTATGATTTAATTTTCTTGAAGAGACAAACAAATGGTAATATCTTTTCCTGGTCTCTCATAACGAGTTTTTGGCTCAATTTAGTTTGATTTTTTTTTTTTTATCAAAAAGTCAGCTTAGTCAAACTTTGTTTAGTTTGATTCAATTTTTATTTAAATTAAAATTTGAATCAAACCAAATCAATATTTTACCGTTTGATTCTTGTGATTTTTAAAAAAATATTATTTCATTAAAACTGATATACTTTTTTTCATCTTTTAAATTAGATTACATTAAAAAAAATTGTTCATAACAATCCACCAAACTTATTAATATGTTAAAACTTTTTATAATAAAAATCTTTCAAATTTTCATATTTTAAATCAAATATATTTCAAAAAAAATTATCTGAAAATCAATGATATACATTATGTAAGTTTCATATATATAGTACTATAAAATTCAAGTAATATACATATAAAATATATAACACTAAAGTAATATAAGTATTAATATAAATATTGTGGTTTGATTTGGTTTAAAAAAAATATAAACTGTAAATTGAATCAAATCAATTTGAAAAAAAAAATCCAAACAAATTAAAAAAGAATCACTTTTATTCATTTTTAAATTTTTATTTTGGATCGGTTTAGATTTGAATATCCCTAGTCTCTCACTTTTCTATCATGTTATAGCTTTTATTCAATGTTTGACTACCAATGAAATGTCATATTTAAGTATCTTTTTGTAAAAAAAAAAAAAAAATCTGAAATATTTTTGTATTAATTATTTTTTTTAAAAATGAATCTAGAATATCTTTTCAAAGATTTTCACTTATGAAATGGACCATCAATTTGATCCATCTTGTATACTAAATTGTTAACAAAAAAACTAAAAGTCAATTAAAATAGTAATTAAGTGAAAAACATTAAAATATTTAGATTCTTTGAATCATAATTAAGGAGCATTATGAGAATTTTTTTGTCTATTTACATGTATGATCAATAAAAATTAAGGTCATTTTTAATAAGATATTTTAATTATTTTTTAATTATTTTTACTAACTAAAAAATTTGTTTGACTATTTAGTAAATAATTTTAGTGATTTTTAAAATACTCTTGAAGTAACATTTTTTATATTTTCTTTCATTATATTCTTAATAAATTTATCAATTTTTATTTTATTTTTTAAAAATAAATTATAATTTTATTATTTTTATGTCATTTTATATTTTTTATTTATTTTAACAACTAAATTTATCGAATATTTATAATTTAATAATATCTAACTTTTCAATTTCTAGTTACCAGCTTCTAGTTAGGTTTCAACTTACAACTAATTTTTCAGTTAATTTTACTAAATATGGACTAAAACAATAAAAATATTAACGATTAGAGAGATTGAAATAAATTTAATGTTATTAATAAACTAAATAATTTTCTTAATCACCATTAGTTAATCGAATATTATAAAAAGAACCGAATGGAGTAATTCATGTAGGCTAAGAATATTATTATTCTCATTTCATTTTTTTAATTTCATTTAAAAATCAAATTTATTTATATTTTTTTCACATTAATTAATGAAAAAAAATTCAATTTTATAGAAAACTATTTTAAATAAAATTTGTATTGGTTGATA
The DNA here is from genome assembly GCF_000004515.6 of Glycine max. NCBI lineage: Eukaryota > Viridiplantae > Streptophyta > Magnoliopsida > Fabales > Fabaceae > Glycine > Glycine max. The sequence goes on along the minus strand of NC_038243.2, from coordinate 6,926,317 downwards.
TGTTGTAGATGATCTTTAGGAAACTATTTTATAATAAAAAAAAATTCTTTATTTTAAAGGTAAGGTAATTGATATTATGAAAAATCAATGGTTATTGATTTTTTTAAAAAAAAATATTGAATTAAATACATAATATTTTAAATAAATAAAATTAATTAAAATTTATTTATATCTTAAATAACATGATTTGTTTGTATATACTTAAGATAAGATTAAGACAATACAAAATACTGACATATTTCTTTTTATTTCACTATCTAATTGCCACCGTACATATTGATTGGCCCCCATGATATTTAAAAAAAAAAACAATAACATTAAATTTTGGTGTTTTAATGATTTCTTGGCTAGGCTAATTTATAAAACAAGTTATTATGACAACTTTGAGCTTCTACCTATTCAAAATCAAATTGAATACATTATCATGTTCAATCTCTTAAAAATATTTCTCAAAATTAACCTGTCATTTTATATTTTACTATGTTCATGTCCATGCTTGTATACAACGAAAAAATAATGTGCAAGAAAAAAAACAAATTCACTAGGATTCCATGTTATTTGCTCTGTATGTTGCATACTTGCATCAGAAAAAGACAACCCGTTTTCAAGGCTAGCATAAGTGAACAACAATGGCAATAAGCTTCTCTGGTCAGATCACAATTTTCCTGATGCATACTATCAACAAATTAAAGTGAGGTAACTAGAAAAGATCAAAACAACTCAGATAGAACATATATGTATTCAATTAACATTCTCAATTCTTCATATGTGTAAAGGATGAGATCTTCTTACTCAATTATTCATATTATTGAATGTCCATGAGAATAAGCTGTTCATATTTATACTTACAAGTCAAGGGAATCTGTCATCATATTTACTAACTCAGGATGCCTGTGTTGCATGATCACAGAATTAATATCACGTTTACAGAAGTTTCCGTCTATCAGCACCATGAATTTCTTTGGTAGTTTCACACTGTAACATTGACTAAATGACACTCCTTGCTAGGATGGAAAGTTCAGAGAGGAACTCCCAGTGTAAAGCTTCTAAGTTTTGGTAATGAGCAGATAGTCAAAAACTCAAGCTTCTTGAATGTAATCTCATCTTAACCTTCATTCCCATCTTCATCTGTATCACCTTCACCGTTACCTCCATTTTCATCGTTATCTTCATCATCATTGCCTCCTTCTCTGTCCTTAACCACTATTGTTTTTATTGATTTACAATTTGTTATGTGCATTTCCTTCAGTACAAGCAATGTTTTGGCAGTTGAAAATGTGAACAAATATTTCAATAATCGACAATCCTTTAAATTAAGCTTGATGAGATTAGAGAAAGACACAATGGACGGTGTCAAGTTTGTCAAACAATGGCAGTTCCGAACAAGAAAGGTTTCTAAATTTTGAAGGAAGGGGCTTATCCAGAAATGCTCTAATCCTATAGATTTTTGTTAATTACATATATCTGCCACCTTAACTCCTTTATCATTCACAATATTGTATAATCTTAGAAATCTCTGCCTTAGCACCTCACCCTCCATCCATGGATCATGCAAAAAAAAGAATTTCCTTCCCCCTTCCCACCTTTCTATGGAGCATACCTGAGAATCAATTTGGTTGTAGTTTTGGTCCCCCAAAGTATTTATGTCATCCCACCAAACTTTGGTGCTCAGAAGAAGGAAAGAACAAAGGTCAGGAGAGACAACAAAATTGATCATTTTATCAAAACTACCTTTCATAGAAAAATATGCTTACTTTCCCAAGAGGTTAAACGGTGCCGCACCTCTACCACCACAGCTTGCCGTGTACTCCTCCTAGGGTTAGCCGCTTAGCTCCTATCAATAACGATCCAATTGATTACTGATGCACACTTGCATTAATTCATGTTAAGTATGTTTATGAAAGTATTTGAATTGAAACAATACTTGTGACAATGAAATAGCCGGTTAGCAAAAGTTGACGGATTAGATGAGAAGTACTAATAATTAACCACATCTAGGTCCTATTAAGACTATCAAGCGAAGTCTTTGAGTTATGGACAAGAATTCATCATAAGAGAACATCCACAAAAAAAGATAAACTATCCAGGCATACTAGCTAAAATTACAACACATGAACCGCTTTATTCTTTGAGAAAACAACATCAATCAATTCAATTCCCAGTACCAACAAAAGAGGAAATATACACAAATCACACATATACTATGCCCCAAAAAGGGGGTAAGAAATTTGTTCAACCTATTAAAACATTGTCCTGTTGAAGAAACAAAACATCTAAAGGGACTATGAATATCACAGAAACAAAAAAAAAAAAAAATCTAAAGGGAAGTGTTGTTGGGGCATATTTGGAATAATCACCTCTACTTAACTCCCTGTAACCCAAATGACAAAAGTCAACTCAGGTGCCTCAGACTCATTTCCACTATACAGATTCCCTTCCTACAAAAACAGCCTACACCTCTTTTTTTACATCGCTATTGCATATAAATACAGAATCTACACACAAACCGCCTTTGGTGTGCGTACAATCAATTTGAGTCAATGAAATTTTGATCTTCATCAGATCATTAGGATTCTTGGAAACAAAGTTTCCTGCATGGTAGAGAATCCAGTTCCCTGGATTATCCAAATGACTTTGGGATACAGCATGCTGACCATCAGAAGTTGTTAGCTGAAATTTTACAGGTTTTATATCCCAGCCATGAACGTCGTCCGTCTTACAAACTCGTCGACCCAATCTCTTGGATGACCGGCCAAGCTGGAGTCTAAAGAACACATTGTATGACCCAGGAGGAAATTGAAAATCAACATCTCCTTCCACTTCAAGCCACCAAATTTGTTGAAGATAAGCAACTGTGTGGAATCTGTTATGAACAAAAATAGTATAATACATCAGGTTTCCTCATATAGAAAAACAGGGGTCATCCAATTTTAAAGTGCCTAATTTCATGTGTTCTAGCAGAAGGTGGCTAAAACTTAAAATTGAGGAGCCACTAGAAAAACTAATGGAGTAAGAACTAAGAACATACATGCAACCATGACTAAATTGGTATCAATGTCAAGCTAGAAGGCAAAGTGAAACTGAGATAAAATATAGTTTTGTATTCTTAAAAATGATTAAGATTGGAGATCAAATCACAGATGATAAAAATGACAATTTTTTAAAAAAAAATTGCAGTCATTCATTTAAAGTGTGACTCTTGAAAATTGACATTAAATAAATTGTATATATATATAAGAAGATAATAAAAAAGGTTACAGTTTTTTTAAGTAAATATAAAAAGTAAATTGAAATTGTCCAAGTTAAACATGTATATACCAGTTATTCACACACTGTTAAGGTAAAACCTACAAATCTTAAGTTTGATTCTTTTAAATAATCAAACTTAACTACAAATGAACTTAAATGAACATTCAATATACCAAGTTTGAATAATTCACTGATAACTAAACTCATTTAGTGCCTTACATAAGAAATTTAGTATTAGATAACCTTGAATATTAGTAAAATGGATTTGGAAAAGTATGGAAAATTCAATCTTCGAGCTTTATAATTAAGTTAAATAACAAAGCCACAAGGTGAAAAATGAGTGGCCTTAATCCACAAAAGGGCTCAAAAATAAAAATCCAGCAAAAAAAATATTTTGTATTTCAATTTTCAACCCATGAAGATGAAAACACAATAAAACAAAGTCAAGCATAGGCCAGTTCTACATATTATTACTTATTGTCCAGAGCAACATAGTTTCACCTACAATAATCTCACCTTGACTCTTCAGTTGAAATGCGACTCCAATATCTCCGATCATCTATCCCTGTAATCCTCAAAGCTTGGGAAGAAATCGCCAAACACACCCCACCTGTCCTCTTATCCAGCCAAATTTCCTAGACCAACGTAACATTTTTGATAAGTAAACACCAAGCACTTGAAAAGTATATATGAAGAAGAGTATAAAAAAGGACAACTTAGTTGTAGTACTATAAGTGTTTTTTATGTTGTTTTCAATTGGTATGTTTGGATAAAATTTTCTATAAGCACTTATAGGAGAAGAAAATAACAAAAAAAAATATAATGAACTTCTCTATAAATTAAAAATAAGTTTTTGGAGAAGTTAATGAGAGCTTCTATAAATTAGCTTATGCGGTTAATTTCAATTTAGAGAAGCTAATTTCATTTTTCCTTCTTATTTTATTCTCCTAAAAGTGTTTGTGGAGAAATTTATCCAAATTGACTCTAAAATTGAAGTTTCGCCTAATTATCAGCATAATAAAGGTTTGCTTTAAAGATCAACATAGATTATCAAAGTCAAACTCCCATTGTGATAAGTAAACAACATCAAAAGCACTGATAGAACTGCATCTAAGTTAATGGGCAAAGGTAACGACTAACTACTCACCTTGGTCCCATTGTCAAACGAATTAGGCCTGCAGAGTCTGGCATAAATATCCCTCTTCCCCAATTCTTCCACAGAGGCATCCTTCAAAGCTTTCTCCACAATGAACTTATAATTCGAAGGCAACTTCGATTCCCAAATGAAATCCGCCACCGAAGCATCGCGAAACGCCCTGTTCAATCGTGCAAGCTTGCAAATATCCGGTGGGTCCAAATACATCAACACCAATGCCACACAACTCTCGGGTATGTCCCCAAGCCTTGGCCTCGAAGGGGTAGCATCACCATCACAAACACAAGAGGAAAAACTAGCACCCATGTTGACACTTAACACACACCAAACCAAAGTAAACCCCTTTGCACCCCCCAAAGTTGAATTCCTTTCTCTAAATTCCACACCCCCAGAATATGAACTGAACTCAAAACTTGATATGGAACCTGAACTTTTCAATTCCACACACCAGAATCGAAAAACTAGCACCCATATTAACACACACCTAATCAAATTAAACCACTTTGCACCCCCCCCCCCCCCCCTCCCCAAAGTTGAATTCTTTTCTCCCCAATTTCACACACCCAGAATATGAATTGAACTAAAAACTTGATCTTGAACCTGAATTTACGAATTCCACACACCCAGAATCTGAATCAGCCTCAGAACTTGAGTTTGAATCTGAATTTGTCGATTTTCTGAGAAAGAGCTAGAGAGGGAAAAGTGAAGAGAACAGCGATAGAAGTCAAATACATGAGATTTTGAAGGAGACGTGAGAAGCTAAGACCAGATCGTCAGGGATGTCTCTTTCTTTCGGGATTTTTTTTCATGGAGGAGGCTTTTCACCACGCGTGTTTGGGGAGTCCCAGGAGTCGTTTAAAGGAGATCGGGTGCGAAAACGACATCAACATGCGAGGAGCGAACGTGGATTGCTCTAATAAGAGACAAGCCGTTTTGGTCGCAGGTGAACTCAGATCGCTGAGAATGTTGAGATGCATGAACTGTATGACGATCGGAATACGAGGTTGATGGTTCTTATCCAGTACTACAAGGGATTATTCTGGACTGTCACGGAGTTGTCAGTATGGTAGTCTCGCTCCCCTCTTACGCGCTTCTCTTTCTAACCAGCGCGTCATGTTGTTTAATTTGTTTGTATTCTCAATGAGATATTTATAATTTTCTAAAAAAAGAATAAAATAAAAAAACTAAAACATAATTTTAATCCTCTTATTTTTATTAAATTTGTGGTTTTTTTCTTCCTATCATTTTTAATTCTTTTTACAAAATAAATTTATTAGCAATTACATTTAATACATGACCATTAAATAGATACGTATTAACTAACGTTAAAAATCTTGTATATTTTTTAAAAATATTTTAAATAAAAAAAAGAAACTAAATTCTTAATTTATGTGAAAGACTAGATATTTCAATTAAAATATGAAAATTTAAAATCATAAATTTAAGAAAATAGAAAAATTAAATATCTTAATTAAGAAAATAAGGTGTTTGTTCTATATTTTATTTTGCCTAAAAATATAATAAATTGAAAATTGAAATAACTAAAAATTATGATTGAGTTTCATTTTATTTTAATTTAATTTTAAAAATTGATTCAAACTAATCTAAATTATATATATATATATATATATGTGTGTGTGGAGGGGTTAAAACTAGTTCGTAAGTCTTTATACTTTATATTTTTTTTAATTGAACTCTTATATTAATTTTAAATTTGTAATTAGATCTGTATATTAATTTATTAATGAAATTTATTAAATTTAACAGAATATTTCATCATATATACACATAGATGTTAAGTATTATTTTGTCAGTGATCTAGTTGTTGTATATGGAATTATCTAACACGCCTCAACACGTCTTGTTTTTCATGTTCAACTCTTTCATTATCTTTCAAACTGCAACTCAATTCCAAAATGTGAATTTTGTATTTTGAAGACCATAACTTCATCCCTAATACATTGATTAATTCTTATAGAGACTCAATTAAAAATAGATAAAGTATAGAAACATAATTAAAAAATTTACAATAATACAGGAACTTACAGGTTAATTTAACCTATATAAATTTTTTATTATATAATTTATCTTTATATTTTTATTTTCTATATACTTATAAATTACTCACATAATTTATACTTATTTTTTAAAATATACTTAATTATAGATATTTTTTTATCTTAATCCTCTGATTCATTAGGGAAAAAAGAATCTTAAAATCTAATGAAAAATTATAAATCATTTTTAAAGAGTTTAGTTAACATGTGTTACTACACTTATTAATTTATTTATTTTTATATTATTTTATCTTAATTATAAAAACTATGTGTATCTTCTTTTTTTATATCCTATAATCAAAAGTCATAAGACTAATGACATAAAAATTATTGAAGTGAGATTTATCTCTTCCAATAAAGTATTTTTCTTAAATACAATTAGAAAATCAAACATTTGTTAACATAACTAAAGAAAGAACTAAGATATTTAGCATGTTAAACTTTGTTGTTAATTAAATTATGTGTATTAATTTTGTATTTTTTTTCATGATGTCGAATTTGCCTGCTAAAAGCAATATTGAAGGTTGAAGTTGAATTTTTAGAGTTAGATGTGAAGGAGTGGAGTGGAGGATTGGAATACGGCACATAAACATATTATATACCGGATACAATGTATAAATGGTATCAATGCAATTGGATACGCGAAAGAGATGAGTTGGGGATTGGAACACGGCATGTATATCCACAATGTATTTTTATTGTTTAAATAATCCACAATTTATTTTTTTGAGTTTTATTTGTATTGTTCCTAGAGCGGATATAGTTGGTGTTACTTTTCTTAGAAGCTTTTAATATTCCTTTTTTTTTTATACCACTAGAAAAAAAAACACTGTATTTCTAGAAAGAAAAATAACCTACCATGTATTTAGATCTTGGAATGTACTCTATAGTTTTAATTTGGATTAATTACAATTTTTTTTGTCTTATTTTACTCAATCCATAATTTCATTTCCTCTATTTTAAAATAAAGAAATTTTTTTTCTATTTTAAAAAATTAACAATTTTTATTCTCTTATTTTAAAATAGAGATATTTGATTTTTATTTTTTAAAAAATATGTAATATTGGTCCTTTAAAATAGAAAATTAATCATTTTTCTTCTATTGTTCTCTTATTTTAAATTTTTCTTATGTTTTATTTTTTATTTTAATCTAATTAAATCATAAATATAACATATTCCTTTAAAGTATTATCAAGAAATAATTTAATTAAATAAAATATAAAAATAAAATAAATAAAACATAAACAAAATTGTTGATTGAATCAAAATTATAGATTTTTAAAAATAATGATCAAATATTTCTATTTTGAAATAGAAGTACTAAAATTATGAAATTTAAAAAATAGGAAGAATGAATGTTTTTTTTTAAAATAGATAGACCAAAATCACAGAATAAATAAAATAGGAGGATCAAAATTGTATTTAATAATTTGTTATTAAAAGTGAATTTAAAATTTTGGGTTATTTTAATTATTTGTTCTTATTTAAAAAGAGTAAACATCAAGACTCATTAATATCGACTAAGTAGTAAAAGTTTTAGTAGGGTAACATCTTAGATTTGGTTCTCATTTGCTGCACTGAAAAGAAAAGAAAAAAAAGATTGGGGCATACACAAAAGGCATTTATTGTATAAGCTTAAGAATGGACCAAACTTACCATAACAAAATGGATTAAACTATTACTCGCTATCATCATTTGAATTTGCGCAATGACAAGTCAAACTTGTGGATAGTGAGTGCTTTAAAAAATCGAATGCATCAACCTCTTCATGTATACATGTTGCCACTCACTTGCCTGTGTAAGATGTAAACCACGAAAAATTATAGTGTGGTTGGGAATTATCACATCAGTTGTCACCAATGAATATGTGACATGTGATCTGAAGGAGAGGTATTTATTATCTGTGAATGAGAAAATCTGAAATTTTAAAAATAAGATAATCAATTAATTGCAAATCACGTTAATTAATTCATCAATAATAACTATCAAATTGTAATCACAAATCCTGCACAGTGAAACCATAACACCCTCGGTTTCATAAATAAAAGTTAAAAAAAACATAACGTTCTCTACCATTGTTGTACCTAGAAAAACGCAAAGTCCCAGTGGATGATCTCGTCAACATGTGATTCAAGTTTTTGGGAAACTCACTATTCATCAAGGAATTCCTCCCACATTAAATTCTATAAATTCGTAGTGTGTTGTCTTCTCTCAATTTTATATACGACAATTGACTATCAATATATACCTCCATCGCGACTTGAGAGCTTAATCTACACTTCATTTTGATTAAGCAATGATAAACCTAAGAGTTCCTAAGAAATCTATAACAAAACATATATGGAATTCAATGCCTCTTAAAAAGTTGCCTACATTGATAGTAAGCTTAAAATTCTAAAATCTAGTGACCAGCAAGAATGGAGCTTTAGAACGGTTGGGAATCCAATAATTTATGTATGGAAGCGAAACTATGTTAGCACGTCTGTGTACAACAATGGGGGATCAGTTTTGCATTTTTCTATTGGTACAACAATGGCAGAAGGCGTTATCTTTTTCGTTGTTGTGCAAGATTGGTGATAAGAATTTGGCAGTTATTTTCGAATATTAATCTCTTACGATCTAATTAAACATGATTTTTGGTTAATTGATTATCTTATTTTTAAATTTCAGATATCTTTATCAGCAATATGTTAGAATCTCTCCTTAAAATCACATGTTGTAAGCTCATTAGTCGGAGCCACAACTAATATATATCATGATCTCGGATTACACAATAATTTCAGTAAACAACACAAATTCATGCTGATATTTTGGGGGGATATTGAAAGCATGAAGTGCTGCAAATACATTTCCTCAACTTTTATTTTATAGAAAATAAAGTAGAATGCACTTATTTGATAAAGTGTATATGAAATTATTTTATATTTTGTGTAGGTACACTGAGTGTAAATTGATTATTCGAAAATACCGTGGGCTAAGCAGGCAAGATGGAATGCTACGTTTGAATTTTTATACTCCCATTTCAAGTTTTGTCAATTGTCAAATACTTGTTCAAACATAATTGATAGTACTTTAATTATCGAAACAATACATATTTAATAACTTTTCTAATGTTGGCTGACTTCATTCTTATCTATTGGAATAAAGAAATCTAGTTCTTATCCAAATACTAGGTTTTTGTTGACATTTTCTAGATTTCCTAGATAGAATCAATCATAGAGCCAACTAACTTAATTATGCGCAGATCGAGCGTAATTTATTTATTATGTTATGCAAAGATGCTTTATGTGTCTCTAATTTAGATTTTTGAAAGAAAGTGTCGTTAAATGTTTTTTTTTTTAAATGAGAACTAGATTTTGACTTGGGCATTGCACAGAGTTAACAATTTTAGATTTTTTTAATTGGATTTTGTATTGTATATAATAGTATGTGCTATATTTTTATTTTCATATTCTCATAAAAAATAATTTTTTATCATAATAATTTAGATATTAACATGACATCATGTAAAATGTTAATCTCTATAAATTAAATAAAAAAAGTTCTACTTGCTTTCAAAATTAAAAAAAAAAAAAATCATCCTTATGTACTATTTTATATATTATTTTTATTTTAAAATATTGAGATATACATATTGATGTATAAAAGAAAAATAAAATTTATTGAGGTAGAAGAAAATTATGAATAATTTATTTAAGTAAGAACATAATAAAAAATGAATAGTTGTTTGTTTAAGAATCAATTTTAGACACTAATTTTAGAGGGAAAATAATTTATATTTGAATTTATTTATGTAATTAAATATTTATTGATGATGTAAAATAAATATTAACTTTGATCGAAAGTGTTGATGCTCTATGTGTCTCCAATTTAGATTTTTTAATGAAAGTGTTGTTAAATGTTTTTTTAAATGAGAATATCTTAAAGAGTTATTTTAAAATAAGATGTTTTAGTAGTTATTTTCATTCTTATTTAATTAAATGTTTTATTCTAATTATATATATATATATATATTGTATTTAATTATTCTTTTTTATATTTTATAATTTTCAATTTCAATTTTAATTTAATTTATTTTGATAATTAGGTAAAAATTTATTTTTCAACCTTCTTAAATTATTTTCTTATCTTTATATGTTTATTTTTTTTAACTGATTCTCGGTTTCAATTTATTTTTTCACCTTTATTTTAAAATTGAATTTCAATAATTTATTAAAAATCATTAATAATAAAAAATATTATATAACACTATAAATTATTTAGCATATACATGTTAAAAATATTTAGTTGCTATAATTTTTAATTAGAATATAATTTATATATGTAAAAATAATTATTTATTGTAAGTTTTAATTATGCAAACATAAACATGGGGCTCAATATATTATTATTAAAGGGGCTCTTTTACTTCGTATCTAGTTAGCTCGTGTGTCACTGTCGTCCTTAAAATAATTTTCCTCGATACACAAACACGAAGCCATGAACAAAAACCAATAAAAGAGAATTGCTTTTAATTAAAATATGAGACAGAAATTGCTTGATAAGCATATTAATATATTAGTATTTAATACGGCAAGAACAAAGAAGATACAAAAAAATATTAACAATTTTTCTCCAGTTGTATGTAATGTGCTCATGAGGTGCCACACACGTAAGAATCAATGCTTAATCATAAAATTAAGCGCATGATTGATCATTATCTATATACATAGCTGAGTCATACACAACCATTGATACCAATTTCATTTTGAATTCCTAAACTTATGCTCTATTAGGATGCATTTATTTAGTGAGGATTGAAATGGAAGGGAGTAAATTTGAGAGAAGATAGATTTTATTTCAATCGTTTAGATGAGCCTCAAATGAGAACATAAATGATTTTTTTTTTGTGAGTGACACCTAATTGTATTTCTCTTCACTTATAATGTGAAATAGAACCAAAATTTTCCAACAAAACTCAATACGGATAATCACCTTTTGTTCTATATTTTCAATATTATGTTTCCTAGGTAAATAGAATAAAAACAAACAGGTGGAAACATACAAGAACTCTTGAATTAAAATAAAAAAAGATATAATTTTAGCTACTTCAAAAATGGTAAGATTTTTTATAAAAAATGCAAGAATAAGGGTTGATCCCTATCATTTTGCCTTGATTCTAATTTCTCTATTTTTAAGAAAATTGAGTTTGATTCTTCTTCGTCTATATCAAAGAGATCATGCTTAATCAAATCTTTTTCATGAGAAATCTATTTTATTTAGATTGACATTGTTATGAAACTTATTTTTTAGGGTGTATATTTTTTTCTTTATTTGTTCATTATAAACAAAATTTCATTCTATTGTTTTAATATCAATTTTTATGTTATAAAATTTATTACTTATAATTATGGGAAAGTTTTTTATGTTTTATAATTCCTATCAATTAAGTGTTGATCTCTTTTATTAGTATTATTATTATGTAGGATAAATTTATCTTTTTCATATTTTTCATATTTATTTTCTTTCACTTTTCAATCTTACCAAACAAGTAAAAAGAAATTATTTCATTGTATTCTTTCATAATTTCATTAATCCAAATAATCTTAAATTTGTCTCAATTTCTATTCTTGCTTTCCTATTTCAACTCTTATCCAAACATAATGTTAGAATATGTTTGATCTACTTTTCTATTATCGATTAGAGTACTCATATTAGAGTTAAAATTAGACATTGATTTCAATATTTTTCTTTTGATTGAGAATATGGGAAATTGTCAACCTAAAACTAAAAGACTACGGGAGTTGTGTATCTTTCATGGTTTGGGTCAATGTCAACTACCAAGTAAGGATGGTAAGAAAGGGCAAGCTTGATGGACTAGCCTGTCATAAATTCAACAAGACGGGGTGGATATTTCAGTCCACCAGTCTGTTTTGTTCTGTCTTGCATAACCCACCAACCTATCGAGACACGGACGAGCGGGTTGGCCCGTGGTATATGTATGTGTTATATTTTTTTTTATCTTTATCACTATTATAATTAGTTGTAAAATAAGTTGATAACTTAAAATAATCAACTAATTATGTTATAATTTATATGACAAAATAACTAAAATAATTTGTCAATTACATACACTTTTTATCGTCCTACAATAGATTTAGATAAACAATGTTTACTTTTTTCTATGAACAATGTAAATAGACGCATATAAAAGTTATTACTCCTTCCAATAGTGTATAAGTCATAGAGCATTTTGTTTTTGTATAACAATCATGTATGAGCACAATTATACTCTATTCAAGTCATTGTATTGAAACTATATTAATATTAATATAACATGAATTTTCCTTTTTTACTCTTCTAGTTAATATTAATGTTAAGCTTGAAATTATATCTTATTATTATTGGGTTTATACATCATTTAATATATTTATTGTATTTGTATAGTCACATTCTCATTATTTTTTATATCTTGTATCTTACTACCTATTTTATTTGTCAAGATATAAGGTCACTTGTTAAAATATGCATTTAATTTTCTTTTCTTTTAAAACTTATGGTTTGAAAATTGATTTTTTTAGATATAATATAACAATTTTAATATAATTTAAATTTAGTTTAATTTTCTTCAAACATGGCGGGTTAGCTTGTCAACCCACTAACCTTGAATTCGGCATCTAATTTGGCCAATGTCCAATTACTCTAGTTGATGATGTGTACACTCTAACGGTTGATGTAGAGATGTTCCTCCTGCAATATGGGGAAACAAATATGCAATAGCAGAAACAAATTATAAATGTGAATCCAATATTGATGTCCTTTAGGCTACCGAAGAACAATAAAATAGACTTTGAATCAACTATTGATAGGACGATCTTCAATTCGATTTGTAGAGGTTATCTACAACTAAAATAACTTTTTTCTTTTTACTTAAGAGTAATATTAAGTTAAAGTTAAAAATCGCAACTTAATAAAGTAGAAGTTATATGTCAGTTTTCATTTATTTTATTACTTTAAAGAAACTTCTAAAAAAATTTGCTTGCTAAAAAAAATTAAAATGTTGATTTTATTTAATAACAATAAAATAAAGAGGGAGAACTAGTTACAAAGTAGGAGATTTTAAAAATTGGGTGATGTATCCCAATAACTAAGGACGTGTTTAAGGAAGTGTGATACGGAACGTATTTGTAGCATTTATCTTATAAAATTAAGAATATTATTAAAATGAACTTAATTTACATAAGGTTATTTTAATGGTAATAAAAATAAATAAAATCATTAAAATTACATATTTAAAAATTTTAGTTTTTAAATTGACAAATAATTTAACAAAAAATTATGGTAGTGATGATTACAAATTATATAGTTATGTGTGTGCTTTAATATCAAGCAAATAAGATATACACAAGATTGTGTCGCTACAAATTTTCGGTATAATTATTTATTTGGGGTGTGGATTAATCTTATTTATATTTTTATTGTTATTAATTTATCGTTATCAAAAGAAATTAAGCTTAATTAAACTTTTCAATTTGCTAGTTATTTAGAAACGATAATTTGGACTATGGTGCAAAGGAGTGGTTTAAGCCCAATACAAAATCAGATTTGTTCTAGAAACCGGACTGAGCTCAGCAAACTACCCATGATGGTGTTGGGGCTTAGAAGAAGACATGGTTCGTAGCAGAAAGACCTCTCTTTCTTTTTCAGAATGTTACTTTCCATATCGAAAGATTTTTTTTTTATTTGTAGAAATCGAAAATAGTACTAGAGTTTATAATACTTAATATACTGAAAGGAATTATTATATATTTATAAGATTAGGATGTAAACTAGTATATGTAAAAAAAGAAAAAGATGTAAAATAGTACGAAGGAGAGGATTTATGAAGAGGAAAGAATGATGAGGAGTGGCTCTGTTCCATGTGGAATTCTTCATCCCTTTCTTTTCATCCTTTTTCAATTATTTATAATATATAATTATAGACTAACCATGTTGCACGTTTATGTTTGAGTTGGTCTGAGTTGTGTACATGCATTTTTTTTTTTCCATCAAGGATATCTTATTGGAGACTAATTTCTTTCAAGACATAAAAATTATTGAGATGTATTTATCTCTCTCAATAAAAATGAATTGAATTCTTGATAATATGTTTAAAAAAACTAAAGTTATCTACCAATTATAATTTATAACTTTGCTAAATCTTGTTATTGTACCTCCACATGCATGTTGTGATGTTGAGAAATTGCCAAACCATGCAACATCGCTCAGCATGCAATGTCTCTGTTACTCTTTGTAATTTGAATGAGAAGAATGGGAAAGAAACAAGAGACCAAGAGAAAGAACCCTGTATCGTACTCAGCATAACAAGCTTGTGTTGCCTCTCTATTATTTTTATATGTTTTCTTTTCCATTCCTTTTCTGTATTTTATGTTTTTTAAAAAGAAAATATATAGAGTCAAGGTGGCCTAATTCGATTTAATAGAAGTAAGGAAACAAGAACAATAAGAAAAATGAAAGCAATTCCAAATTATCGGGCCAATATTTTGGCACTGATTTAAAAGCTAACAAGGAAAAGGGGGGTGAGAGTTGGGGACGAAAACAAGGTCTTCTATGATCATGCAAGATGGGAAATTGATTTTTTAACAAGCGTAGAGAAATAAAATATAAAGTTTCAGAAAGTAAAGAAGAAA
This sequence comes from Glycine max, assembly GCF_000004515.6. Taxonomy (NCBI): domain Eukaryota; kingdom Viridiplantae; phylum Streptophyta; class Magnoliopsida; order Fabales; family Fabaceae; genus Glycine; species Glycine max. The sequence continues at coordinate 6,911,186 of NC_038243.2, read as the reverse complement.
AGAAAAATGGATACAATGTAACAATAGTTTGTAATTGAAGGAGAATAAATATGTTTGGCTAAGTTTCTCTAAAAATACTTCTAAGAAAAGAAAATAAAAATAATAATAATAATAAATTTTATATTAATTAATTTGTAGATATTTTTTTACTTTTTAGAAAAATTATATGAAAGAATTTTTACAAAATAATTAATTAACGAAAATTTCATTTTAATTTACGAAAAAACTCATCTTATTATATTTTTCTCTTAGAAATACTTCTAAAAACTTATCCAAACATGTATTGTCTATACATTTTTTTCTGTTTTAATTTTTTTTTCTAATGTTTTAATATATTAATAAAGATCAGAAGTTCACTCATTTACTAATAACAACCAATGCAACCATGTGCTATTATATTGACCTATGTGCCCAAACGCCGGTGCGGTTGGGTTGGGCTTCCACTTTCATTGTTTATGCACCAAGCCTGTCAAAAATCTCAAGTTAGAAAATACTACTAGTTCTGTAAACAAATATCTTGTAGTTGACCAAAAATATATATAAGAGAAATCTCGGAGAATGGAGATTGACCCTTTTAACTTCTAAGTTTTAACCATTAACTATTATGTACATGTATTGAACATTGGAACACACTTCAAAATTCATTGTCTTGAATAGAGCTGAAGAAAACTTGTACAATGTGTTTGGATAATCGCGTTCAATGGACATTTCATGCTTTCTAAGATAAATAAAAAAACACGAAATATAAAAAAAAAATGAAGCTTTTGGATGAAAATTGGTTGCGTTTAATTGAACATCTATGCAAACACACTCTTAATAGTTAGAGAAACCAAGAAAGTGAAGCAAAATGAAAAATAATAATAACAATAATTCCCATCTATATTTTGGAATAACTAAGTGTATATTTGATTTTTAGGTAAAAAAAATACTTTTGAAGCAAAAGTAATTTTATCGAAGGATGGCTACTCTTGTTTTTGCTTTTATATGTTTGATTTATATTGAAAGGCACATATAATATTTTGAACTTTAATCCAAACATAAACTTAACTATGAAATATCTCAGACTTTATTTTAGCATTCTATTAATTTTCTTTCCACCAAATTCACCTATTTTGTTTGAAAGAAAGGTAGTATTTTTTATTTGTGACAATATAATATATGCATTCCCTCTCTCCACGCAACCCTTAGGGGTCCTGCTATACATATATACCTTCCCCCAATAAAAGCTTCGATCCGACATTTTTTTGTATAAAATAAATTAGTAGTACTGACTGAAAGTTCATTATTTCAAATTATCAATTATCGAATCCTTTCTGGAAGGAAAATATTTACCCACTTGCCTAAGGTAGGAACTTGTATTTGATGAGCCCGTGACTATGATCTAGTAATCATCAATGAATAAAATTCACGTAGGTCCCATGTGCACTTATGGGGATTAATTCTTGACCCATTCTCACGATTCATCTATTATGTCTCCAAGTTTAGACACCATTCATTCCTCTCAAGAATATTTTCTTGGCAAACGAAGACAAGAGAAAAAGTTAAAATTTGGTAGGTAGGGTCAGTTCCATTTTTTCATATCCAATTGGGGCCATTATCACTTACCACCTCACTCGTATGGACATATCCCTAGTTAATTTGTCTTAGAGCAGTAACATCCATTTTGAAGGAAAACATTATTATAGCTCTGAATGGTTTTGCTTATGATCCATTAATGGCCAACTAGATTTGTCGGTTTTACTTGCATGATTAAATGGATAATAGAGTATGTAGTATAATGCTTCTCATCTCCTTCCTGTTACGTGTAGAAAATACCATATTGTTTATATGTAGTAAGCAATATGTAAATATATTAATTCTGAACTCATATATATATAAAATCACCGTTCCTCAAATATTTTTCACTTAATTCTAATTCTATTTTCAATAACTTTTTTTTATTTATGATGTTAAGTTCAATAAATGGTCTTTTAAAAATAACTTTTATTTTATACTTGTGATTAATAAAATTAAATGATATCAAATAACTTTTCTTAATCAATTTAAAATTAATTATTTTTATTTATATACGAATCAAATTACTACTTTACTTAACGATAGAATGAATTGTACATGGAGGCGCATTATTAATTGACAATAATATTTGAATCTAGAACACTATGCAAACTATCCAATTTTTTTAACATGTTGTTCCAAGTAAAATTAGGTTTAATTTTTTAAAATAAAATATCAAATTCAAATTTTTGAATGAAAAAAATATAATTGAGAAAAAAAATTCACTAATATTATCAACAAAGTTATTAAATATTTGGTATCAATGTTTGGTCCAAAAGAATTGTTCAATTTGCCTTTTTTTTCTAATAATTTTTTCTTTAATATCACAAAGATTAATCTATGCCTTGTATAAATTACATTTATATCTTTTTAATAATTTGGACCTTTCCAAAAGAAAAACTTATTTTGAAATATTATATTGCATTATTAATATAATTTTTAGTGTTCTAATTAAGTGCTAGTATAAATTTTATTATTTTAACCAATATTTTTTTTAACCACTTTCTTCCTTCTTAAACCACACACACAATATTTTTTTAAGCTTCCTTCCACTGTCAAACAACACTTTGACTCTTAGCGCATCGTGCCCGATGTGACGCCACGAGTTGTTGTCAGCGTCGGAAAACATAGTCGTCGGAAGACGAATAAGGTTGGAAAAAAAGGTTTAAAAATTGCGACTTTTTTTAATTTGTGGGAGGGGAGATTAACCACAGAAATTGTAACAAATGATGAAGCAAATGAGGAAGTGACAAGTATGAATGAAAGTGACACATAGATACAAGAGTCAATCAAACCTAATTTGAGATAATTTTTTTTTTTTTTAATTTTATGAAGATAAAAAATGATTTTTTTATAAGGATAAAATGTATATTTTGATTATTTAACAGAAACAAAAATATATTTTTTACAAGTGCCACATATATTATAATGCTACCCATACATCATTGTCCAATAATTAAAAGATATTTTAACAAACCAACAACATGGATATTTGTTTATTCATGTTAAATGAAAAGACAAAAGGGAGGAAGATAAGGGGACAGATAGAAGAAGAAAGAGAAAGAAAAGGAGAGAGGGAGGAGCAGATATTTATAGTGGGGTTTAGCATCACCATCACCATCACCGTACAAGTTCAAAACACAAGTTGCAGAAAAATTCAACCTATCCACACTCCTTATTATTCCTTCCTTAACCAATAATCAGCTTCAGCACCCAATACTTAACACTTGGTCTCCCATTTAACTCAAACTCTACTTATTCTTCATCACTTCAACACTTCCAACAGTAAAAACCACTCTCTCTCTCTTTCTCACTTTGTCCACGTGAAGTGAAAGAAGAAGAAACTCATAAACCATGGCAAACACAAATAACTTCTTAACCCAACTTCACAATTGCACCCGCAAAAAACCTAACACCCTATTCACCAACCTCTACCTTCTCACCTTTGCTACCTTTCTTTGTACCCTTTTCTACTTCCTCGGCCTCTGGCGCCACTACCCCACCACCACCGCCGCTGCCATCGCCGCCGTCGCAGAATCCTCCTCCCTATGCTTCCACCCCAACACCACCGTCACAACCCAATCATCCACCAGTCTCGACTTCGCCGCCCACCACCTCCTCCCGGACCTTCCTCCCACGGTGGCGCGTGGGCCCTATCTCCCTCCTTGCGCGTCCCCCTTCTCCGAGCACACCCCCTGCGAGGACCAACAACGATCCCTTTCATTCCCGAGACACAGACTCGCGTACCGGGAGCGGCACTGTCCAGCACCGGAGGAGCGTCTCCGGTGCCGGATTCCAGCGCCGTACGGATACCGGCAGCCGCTGCGGTGGCCGGCGAGCCGCGACGCCGCGTGGTACGCGAACGCGCCGCACAAGGAATTAACCGTAGAGAAAAAAGGCCAGAACTGGGTCCGGTTCGATGGGAACCGGTTCAGGTTCCCCGGCGGCGGGACCATGTTTCCCCGTGGCGCCGACCAATACATCAACGACATTGGGAAGCTTATTAATCTCAGAGATGGGTCTGTCCGAACCGCCATTGACACCGGTTGTGGGGTACGTACGTTTATGTTATTTATTCCTGAACCGGATTTCCGGTCGGATGAACCGGTTCCGTGTCTTGCTCTTTGTTTTTCTTTCGTTTACAACTACAACCACACGTTTTTATTGTCGGATTATGCTCGCCGATAGTGATTCATGAAAATTATGGATTGACCGGAGTATTCGCCATTTTGCTATAAGTCAATGCATAATAAACGTTATTTCTAAGTTCTAAGTCCAACTAGCACATTCTAATAATACATTATATAAAATTTAGTGAAAATTACAAAAGAATTCACTTTATTTAATGAATTTTAATTAATGGAAAAAATGTGTTAAAAAGTGCTAATGCTTTTAATAAGTGATTAGGATCTTGGATCTAGACATGGAAATAACTAGTGGCAGTAGTTTTCTATAGAATTTTGGTGGGTGGAGTACAAAATTTTGGGTTTATTTTGAAGGGAGATTCGACCGGTTTTTTATAGGTAGTTTGACGAATCCAGAGAAGGCTGAACCCTTGTGCACGAATGGTATTGGTTGGGGTAAAGTTCGAGGTTGGTCCTCACTAGTCCTGAAATTTTCGTTTAGTGGTTTTTTTTTCCTTCTCTGATTGAAAGTGAATTTTGGGAGTAATTTGATTTGAAGCAACTATACTTTGTAGGAGTATTAAATTCCACCAAAAAAAAACTACCTTGTATTGAAGTTAAAGTAGGTTTGTTCAACGGAACTTTTTTCCCGGACACATCCTAAATCATACATTTGTTTCCTTATAGGAGTATGCGTGAGATAGTGGGCGTTGAGTTTATGGGAAAAGTATTTATATTCTGGTGGTTGAGTCCGGTGTGGTTTCAAAAAGTTTGACGAAATTTCCTATGGATTAATTATGTGACATCTATGGTAGTTAATGGGTTTTGATAAGATCTTATTGGTACATAGTTTTTTTTTTCTTTCGAAAAAACCACTTTGAAATCAGTGGAGGGTGGAATTGTTCATGGTTGTCTTAAATAATGCCAAATTGCAGCTTGTGTTCTGTGCAGGTCAGTGGGGCCCCTTGAATTAAATTTAGGCATGGCCAGATGGCCTCAAACACTGTTTTAATGACTGAACCAAATCTATGCGTGTGTCAGTTATGTAAAATTTTTACCTTTTTCTCTTGCCTTTATTATTTATTTATTTTCCTTTTGTAGATAGTCGAGAGCAAAGGAGAATAATCAGGAAAGGCTTTGAAAAAAAAAAATCTTCTACTTTACTTCAAATCGAAGTAAAGCATAATTATTAAAATATAAAATTAGTTAAATAATTATTTTTATACTAGATGTATAGATTGTGAAATTTATCTGTTTACTTTAGTCATATTATTAATAAATTTGTGGGTGCTCTATATATCCAGAATAAATATAATTATTTATTTAAAATATAATTTAATTTTGATTTATTTTTTTTAATCGTTAAAAATATAATATTATAATAAACATTTAAAAATATAATAATAATAAATATAATATTAATTAATAAACATAATTTTTCTGTTAGTCTGAAATTTGTATCATAACAATATAAGTATTGACAGATTCAAGTTAGATATCATTTTTTTATAAAATTAACTTAATGGTGGTACATTTTTGCTTGAGTCTTATATTATAGTAACATTTTATCACATTAGAAATTTTAAAACAATAAAAAAATTATGTCTATTAATCAATATTATACTTATTATTATGTTTGTTTTAACTTATGTTTTTTTTGTTTTTTTAAGTATTTATTGCAATGTTATGCTTATAACAATTAAAAAAGGAGTGAAAAATAAAAATTAAATTATATTTTGGATAAATAGTCATTTTCGTCTTGAATGCGTAGAGTGCTGACAAATTCGTTCCTCAATGTACCACATAGACTTATTTTGTTAACATTAAGTTAACGGATAAATCAATTTATTGTATTTCTTTTTTCCTTTCAAATATTAAAATTTGAATTTTTCATTTTTTTAAGATTAATTTATTTGTGTTTTACACCTTTAAAACGAAAATGACTATTTAGGTTATAAAATTTGTTCTCTTGGAAAGCATGAAGCTTTTTTGGTTCAATGATTTAACTAAACATTGCAATATTAAATTACCAAACAGTCCAAACTGTCTTTTAATTCACTTTGTGGCGATCATAATCTGCTTTTCTGTTTTTGTCTTGACATTGTTTGTTGGAAAATAGGTGAAAAGCACAATAAGAAAATGACAGCTTACAACCTAACCATCTCAATCATACTTCCCGTTTCCTGAATTATAAGTTACTTAATCAAGACTTCACCTCCTCCCTCCACATGCGTAGTAATAATGATAGTAAATTAGTAATAGAATTTAATTAAAATATCCTAATACCACAAAGATTTTGTACACTATTATCTAGTTATCTAATTATATTATATTATATATATATATATATATATATATATATATATTTAATTATCCACTTTTGTAATATTTATTTTTATAGCGATATATGTGAAATTATAATAATAATAATAATAAAAAGTAACATTTATGTTCCTGGGATGACTATCAACATCACAGTAACTACAACAGGCACTAGTATTAGTGACATAACATGTGTTCATCTATTGAAAGATACTCAAAACAACCGCATTAGATTTTTTTAATAAGCATAAGTTCAGTCTTTTGTATGACATTTTATTTTGGCCTTTTGACAATTTGCAATTTACAACTCAGGTTGCAAGCTTTGGAGCTTATCTTCTATCCCGTGACATTTTAACAATGTCATTTGCACCAAGAGATACTCATATATCCCAGGTTCAATTTGCTCTTGAACGAGGTATTCCTGCATTGATTGGAATTCTTGCCACAATCAGGCTTCCATACCCTTCAAGGGCCTTTGACATGGCTCATTGCTCTCGTTGCCTCATTCCTTGGGGCCAGTATGGTACATCCATTAGTCCCTAACATGATCTTATATGGATAAACTTCTTCTTTTAAGTATCTAGAATAAAAAGGTAAAATGAATTGAATTTTTTTTCAGTTAAAATAAACTTATCACTTCAACTTCCGAAGAAAAATTAGATGAGAGAACATCCATAAAAAATGAAAAGCATAGGTTGATTAAGGAATGCTAGTGAGTAGTTGACACTCTATGAATTGGAAAGAGTGTTAAAAAAAGAGTGTAAGAGAAAAATGCTACTAACATTCATTTGAGTTGATTTTAGCTTGCGAGATATATTTAATTCATTTTACCTTACTTTTTTCTCCTATAAATGCTTATGGGGAGAAGTTTATCCAAAGCCTAAATATAATGTAAATCATGTTCACATTTCTAGGCTTCCAATGAGTGTTTGCATGAAATGTGACAATGCATTGTTTGTGGCCTGGGCAGATGGAGTATACATGACTGAAATTGATCGAGTGCTACGTCCAGGGGGGTATTGGATTCTATCAGGGCCACCAATAAACTATGAGAAACACTGGAGAGGTTGGGAAAGGACTCATGAAAGTCTCAAAGAAGAACAGGATGGTATTGAGGATGTAGCTAAGAGTCTATGCTGGAAAAAGTTGGTGCAAAAGGACGACCTTGCAGTATGGCAGAAGCCAACCAATCATGCACATTGCAAACTCAAGCGAAAGATCTTCAAGAGTGGTAGTAGACCCTTATGTGGTGAGGCACAGGATCCAGACACAGCATGGTAATGTCACATTTTTCAGCTTTGATATTGATCTCATGAATTCATTGGTAGGAGGAATTAGTTGGACTATTATGTTCTGCCTCCTTTCCATTAGCTTTTACAGTGTTTCTTGCCAAAAGAAAAGAGAAAATTATTCTTGCTGCCAAAGAGAGTTTGGAAGTAATACCAAAACTAGTTGGATGGTAAAGAGACTAGTCAGCACAATGTGTTCAGTCAGATGTCAGCTTTAGTTAGTAAGCCTATCTTTAGAACATACTACCTAGCCACTTAAGCTTGTGTTGCATATTCTTCCTTGTTTCATACTGCATTTCTAAAGGTTCCTACATCTTATTGGGCAACAAGATGATAACATTCCTTTTTTGCCACTCAATTGTTTTAAGAGAGAATAATTTATATGCTGATATATGTAGAGATTTTATATTGTAATCTAATTACAAGTTGTCATATATAATAAGTTTGTTTGACTTTTACAATAACTCTTAAAAGTCACACCTACTATGAATTCTGATTGATTGACATCATAGAATTTTGTATGCTAATAGAGCATAGAAATTAAACTTTTTTTAATGCATGTTTTTCTTTAGGTTATTTTTGCTTTATCAAGCCTTTTTCATTGCAGGTACACTAAGCTGGATACATGCTTGACCCCACTTCCTGAGGTAAAGAACATCAAAGAAGTTAGTGGCGGTGGGGGATTGGCTAACTGGCCTAATAGACTAACTTCAATTCCCCCAAGGATTAGAAGTGAGAGTTTGGAAGGAATAACGGCTGAGATGTTCACAGAAAATACCAAGTTATGGAAAAAGAGATTGGCATACTACAAGAAACTGGATCATCAACTAGCGGAGCGTGGGAGATACAGAAATCTGCTTGATATGAATGCTTACTTGGGAGGCTTTGCAGCTGCACTAGTTGATGATCCTGTGTGGGTCATGAACATTGTCCCTGTTGAGGCTGAAATCAACACCCTTGGTGTTGTGTATGAACGTGGATTGATTGGAACCTATCAGAACTGGTATGCCTTTCTTCTTTTACTAGGGAGAACCTCAGTGATTTATTAATAGACAAGCAATATAGGTAGATGAGTGAAAAAAAGGTATTTTGAAAATCATAATTAGATAATCAGCATGTTCTTAGTTGATAGTTTAAAACTTTTTATATGGTCAAGGACCTATATCACCTATAGGGTATGGACACCTCTCCCATTTGATGTGTCGCGGTGTCAAATTGTTTTTCACATTAACACTGACACTTTTCTAACACTTCTATGACATTTACGGGACACTTTTTCTTGAGTGTTTAATTAACGAAATATTTTTTTGTTGATTCATACACTTGTGAGCAAAACACTTTTGTATGAATGGACACACATTAGTGATATTAAAAAAATATTTTTTAGAATAAAATATAATATGATGTTAGATTCTAGAAAGTATTTGTATCAAATCAATTTAGTAAGATGACATTTTTATAATTGTACTATTATATTTATGTTTGAATATTTAAATTATTTATTTAGTGAGTCAACATGCGAGTCAGTTCATCTTTTTTAATGTTTTTTTTTTCTTTTTTTATATTTTGACATGTCAACCCAATCTAACCCACAAACTTACTAGAATTGAACTTTGTTTGATTTCAACCCAATTCAATCTGTTCTTTAACAGGTTAAGAGCAACTTAGGTTGTGTTGAGTTGGATAATTTCATCTTATTTTGAGATTAAAAAAAAATTCAATGTAATGCTTAAGAGCGGTTTGGAATGAAACAACACCTTTCACATGTTTTTTAAGACTCATCTTGAGTGTTGTGTGGGGGTGTTTCCATGTCATATAATTTGGACATTTACTGTGTTTTGTTGCGTTTCCGTGACCAAATCCTTCTTCCATAGCATAGTCTGCCACCAACAGCAGCGTTATGACAAAAGGAGTGTAAATCATGCCTGCTTATGTGCTACACACACAACTCAATTTCTACCCGTTTTTGTCCTTTACTATAGACAGAACACTGTTTAACAATTGCAATCCTTCAATCTAGTATTATAAAAATAAAATTTAAAATTGTCCTAGACATGGTAGTTAAATTTCATTGCATACTAACTTTTGTCTTGTTTCAGGTGTGAAGCCATGTCCACTTACCCGCGAACTTATGACTTCATACATGGTGATTCGGTTTTTAGCCTCTACCAGAACAGGTAATGATTTAGAATCAATTAGACGTAATTGCCAAATCTAGAGAACCTAGTTTTTTAGTCTAACAAAATTCTAAATCTTATTTGTCAAATTAAAAGTCCAATATTGACAAACAAATCCTAATTAATCATAGTCATTTGGGGTGATGTCATTTTGGTTTTTATAGCTAAAAAATTCAAGAAACAGCATCACCTGTTAGGTGATGAGGGTTGGTGTAGTAGTCACCAAGCTACTCCTAACTAATCATAGTCATTTGGGGTGAAGTCATTTTGGTTTTTATATGACATTATGAGGTGATGTTATTTTGGTTAATTTTGTAAAATTATTACTCTTTTTCATCTATTTATTAGTTTTTTTTGGTATCTGTAAAAGTAAAATAATCTAGGATGACACTTATTATAGGACAGAAGAAGTGGAAACTAATCCTAACTAATAAGTCATATGAGGTGATGCCATTTTGGTTAGCTCAAAAGTTTAAGGGATAGATATAGCATCGCCTGTTTTTTCTAGTTAACTTTAAAAATTAAGAAACACCTTATCTCAGTAATGACTATAATTAAAGTTTTAGAACCTTACTAATGTATCAAATTAATGTGTCACAGATGTGATATGGTGGACATTCTTCTCGAGATGGACCGGATTTTGCGGCCACAAGGCAGTGTCATTTTGAGAGATGATGTGGATGTGTTGACGAAGGTGAAGATCATTGCAGATGAAATGCAATGGGATGCCAGAATTACAGACCATGAAGAAGGGCCTTATGAGAGACAGAAGATTCTGGTAGCAGTAAAAGAGTACTGGACATCCCCACCACCAGAGAGAAACCAACACAGCTAGCACTTAGTTTGATATGCTTCAGGATTCTGTTTTTCTTTTATTGTGAATTTTCTCATGAGTCAATTCTTTCAAACTCTCATTCTTGTTAGTGGTAAAAGTGAAAAATTCTTTGTAAAATTATGGGCCCTGGAATATTTGAGGCAGCTTTTCATCAAATTTTAATATAGTGGGAAAGCATGTAAATTGATTGGAACAGGAACTGGTAATTAGTAAAAACCAAGTTGTCTCAATATGGGCCGTATTGCCATAACATGCCTCTTATCTCCTTAAATAGAATGGACATCTGACATTATTTAATGTTTGATTACTTATGTTCCCTTATTCAAAAGCTATTATATGAGTAATTAAATATCACAATGTCTTAACATTAGTAGCTTTTATTCATGTCCATGCCATAAATATCTAAATAGTTTTTTTCTACCTCGTCTAATCTTTCATCAGAAAAAATGTGTGTGCAAGTTCATGCCCTTGCACCAGTTCGCAATTCAATACTTTCATCTCTAAACATGTTCAACTAAATTCTAACTTTGAATATGCAAAAATGTGCAGAGTTGGTGGGGGTTTGCCACATAACAACAAGAATCGAGGACAGGAAAATGAAACAATTATAGGGCCTTTCCATTAACGTATTGCTTACAACAGGCGCTCAAATCACGTACCCAAAGATTACCTTTTTAAGATTACCAATTGAGCCTTGTTCATGTAAGTGCTTATTGAAAAAACTAAAAAGCTATGCCTCAATCTTAGAGTGGAAGGAAGATAAAGAAAAGTTTAAACATATAATTTAGTGTTTATACATGTGGCAGATTTTTAATTTGGTCCCTATTCTTAAAAGTTTTTTGAATTGGTCCTTGTACGTGCAAAGGTTACCCGTTTGGTCCTTGTTGTCATATGTTAACCTTTAACTCACTTGCATATGCTTAATTTGGTCTATATACATTCAGCGCATTCTTAATGTGACTAGAGACTAGAGTAGTTCAAATTAGGAGCAATATTTAATATCAAATTCCAGCCTGTGAGAAGTAATTCCTTCCCAAATTTAAACACCAATTACACCTATCTTCCTATCTCCAACCTCAAACCCCGGAATTACACTATATAGAGTTGCCAATTCAATCATAATTTAGACAACCTTTTTATACATTACTTGCAAGCACCAAGTCCCATTTCACGAACTGCTATAACTGGATATAAAATGGGCTTGGTGTCGCTATGAGTCTAGTGAAGTTCAGCTCCTATTCACTCTAAAATTTTTAGTTAAGATCAATTTTATTTTTTCCAATGCACCACATTACATTCACATGTTGATACCTGTTGCAAGGACAGAATACCATCAGACTTTCCATCCAATACCAGCTTTTCCTGAAGTTTTAATGCATCCAAATAATTGACAATTCCTTAAAATTGAGATAACATAGGCGTTAGGACAGATAGGAAGTCAAAAAAGTGGGTAATGAAAAAGTAAAACTCAATCCAAAGTGAAATACAATTCAAGCTAAAAATGAATATACTTCTAGTGCTATGCTAGTTAGTGATCCAAACGGGCAAAGTTAGGTAAAATAGTTTTCACCGAATCACATGACTATGTTCCCATGACTATGACTCTTCTGTCAATGTGGTCCAACTTGATCATGCTTCAATCTATAAGGGCTGATGAATTAGCTGTTTCCTAGCTAGAGGGGCTACACAACTCATCCAAAACTGTTTATTTAAAAATGTCTTTTTAAATTCTTTGAATTGAAGAATAATTATTGAAACATGAAATTTGGCTTTCTTGTCTTTTTTAATTTAAAAGCACAAAATTTTTGCTGTATAATTAGACTTTGCATTGTTAACTACCCAACTTGTTTTCCATTCACTTTGTGGCCATGATAATCTATCTGCTTTGTAGCTCATGATGACTTCATGTTCATTGTTAGCAGAATGGGTGAAAAGCACGATTAGACTAAAGGACAAGAAGATGGCATAAATCTCTTCTTTCAATCCCTCAGCCCTCTCAGCTTCAACTGAATAAATTTAAGAAATAAAAAAGATAATGATCCACCCAATTTATTCTACAATCTCAAACTAAAATCACAGAAATAAACTTTTTCAGTATCTTATCACACTCTAAATGAACGATGAACCTAGAAATTAGGAAATGAGTTCAATCAAATGATCATGTATGTTTGTCCAATTGCCAATTCTTTCATTTGAAAGTATAATACTTGACAACTAGGAGATCTGTATAGACAAAAAGATGCCCTCCCATTGTCTTCAATGAATATCATCCGTCACAAAGATTACTTTTTCCTTTTTCTTTTTTATCAACCGTTTCAAAGTTTTCTTGGGGCCGAAATCTTCTCCACATACAAAGTTTCATTGTTGCTAAGGCCAACTTCATCGAAGGTTGACGAGAAATCTTCAATACCGTAAGCACGACGCGGGAAATGCTGTACCTGTTAAAATATTGGAGCAGTGAAAAGTGGATCATTTCAATTAATTATAAAGAGATCATATCCTGCTAGTTATAATTAATGATCAAGATTTAAAAAAAAAAAAACCAACTGCCATCAACTAAGCCTTTATCAGTTTTCACAAAAAGTTATAACAGTCACTGAATTAATTTGAGGACATTGTGCTGTTAAAATATATAATCAATGTATTTAATGGATCATATAAAATAGAAAGTAGTATGAAAAATATGAAAACCAGCATATTCTGATATGATCATGTCACATTAACATGTTTTAAATATTAGGACTAGTATAAATTAAATGCATTACCGGGTATTAATTAGACATAAACTTGGAACTAGCATAACTCATGACATGTGTTAGGAAACAATGATCACTGAGATTCACCTAGGTAATTTTGAACATACTCTATCAAGCATGAAGTTCGATGATCTTAATGTAAAATTTGTGGTAATAAAGCATTGACAGAAACTAAACAACACCTTTAGTTACTTACAACACTAAAAGAAACCATGCCATAGTAAAATAATATAAAGGTTCAATCCAGAAATCAAGCGGATAGGGAAAGAGACACTCACAAGTCTATAGGTTCCAGACAAAATTTCTTGAAATCCAGCAATGTCTACAAATTCAAAAAGATCCTACCAAGGTAACAAAATGACAATTGGTTGGCCATGTATGTCAACTTTCAGAGTAATGTAAAATAGACAATATTACTTCTTCAAATGTTTATCTGGTGCTTCGCTCTCCTATTTCATAAGAGTATGCCTTCATGAAGTAAAATAAGGGAAAGATAGAAAAGACTTGTTTAATTTTTTAAAGGAATTAATGACTTAAACTGAAGTGAGAATTATTTTCCTCTAGGTTCTCGTGAGAGAACATTGATAATTCCAAAATGAGCTTTGAAAAAGTATGTCAGCTTAAATGCAGAACCCTACCAGGAATTTGTTCTAATCTGGTATTAAAAACGAATTCGATAGTAGGAAACAATGGCCTCAGTTTACCAAACAGGAGAGAAAAAAAAAACAGAAAAATGGTAAGGGCAGTAAATGCATGTTGGTGTATGAGAGAAGAACATGGTGGCAGGAATTGGAATTTAATGAAAGAAAGGAGTTAAGAAGTGGAGAAATCCATTGGAAGTGAAAGGGAAATGATGAACATAATGGACAGCTGGAAAGAGGAGATTGGGGAAAAGAATTGCAGAATCATAAGTTTAATGATGAAATAATCACAAAGAGGAGTATCTGAGCTTTTTTGGTAGTGGAGGTGGCGTTGGCTTGGGGAGTGTTTACTATCCTGTAGTGTTTGTTCCTATTTTCTTGAGTTATTCTGGTTTTTCTTTCTTGTTGTTGTTTCTCTGTTTTGGGACGAAAAAGGAGCTGAGATCCATTCCTTTAAACTGAATACTATACAGAATTTAGTTTTCAACATATTCTAACACTAATTCTACCTCAAGTTTGTCAGTTTTGATAAAGTGACGACAAATGAGACGACCATCTGGCATATGAACAGCAATAGTAATTGCTTGAGCCCTTTCCCTACATTCCTGCAATCATGAGGCAGTGAGGCACACACAATTCAGTTGTGCTCTTAGAAACAAAGTACAAGAAATTCTCCTACCAAAGCAATAAAAAATTATAAGAGTAATGTACCCACACACACGGAAAAAAAGGCTAACATTGTATTACTGCAAAATTTAAAATCCCTCAGTAGAATTTGAATTGTTGCACCCTCTTTAACACAAGTGTCAGTTACACATCACGTAAATAATACATGTCCAATATGTGTCTGAAAGACATCCTTTCTTGAAGTGTATATATGCTTCGTAGCAAACACCACAAATGCAGAAGAGAAACAGAAATAATAAACAAGAAGAGACACAAGAAGGACAAAGTGGTGTTTTTACCCCTAGATAGAAGTAGCAGCCACAATTTGGTGCGTTTTTCTGTTGTGATGACTATTCCATGAATTGCAACTATTGAAAACTATGATTGAATTTCATAAAAGATTTCAGTTGTTCAAATGAAAGTTGGAAATCATCACTGTCAACCTAATCATCTATATTTACTAGAAAAGCATATTTATCTTAGATTACAAGTACTTTTATTTTTTCAGTACATTGGAGATAAAAAAAAAATGACCGCTACCCATACCCTCTTTCTAACAGTTGGACAAAAGTAAGCTTGAGGAACAGTGGTTTAATATAAAGAATTTGATCTTGGGAAGGCCCAAATGACTATTTATGGGATGATCCAATATAAAGAATTTGATCTTGGGTGGTTTAATGCACAAACAGTTGGACAAAAGTAAGCTTGAGGAACAGTGGTTAATTGAGTTACTTCAACATATTCATAAGTAAACACAATGAAACAAAACCTCAAGCATATGTTCCCTTAATAGTGTAAAGATTAAACATCAGACACAAAGTACACTTGCCTCTAGCACAATGTAATATTAGATTTGTATTTATATAGTTTATAATAATCATATATTTAAGAATAACAGCCATTAATGAATATAAGAAAACCCAACAAACTTAGAATAACTACCCCCATGCACGCAAACACATACATGGGGCATGTCATGCAACCTTTATATTCACATCACAACAAACAACAGGAATAAAGTCATTCATATCACCACTAACAGCAGGAATAAAGTCGTATTCATATCATAATTAACAGCAGGAACAAAGACAACAGGTCACAAACTCAGCAAATGTATTACCCTAAGTATCTTTCTGGTTAACTCTATTTTTTCGGCTTCACTGAGAGAACTCAACATGTTTGCTTCCTCAGCTACCGGTGACGCTGGATCGTCAAGGTCCTGCAAAAAATTATGACAAATGATGTATCATGTCATAAACCTTAATCACACAGCCATTAAAGGCAAGAATCTAAAGTCTAAACCTATTGTTGTTTCAGCAACCAAGTGTCAGTTAACAATTGTGACGTAGAAGTGGACAGACATTGAAATTGTACAAATAAAAGGAATATTAAAAAACCTTTAAGGATAACAAAATTGCACGTTCCAAATCATATTGATAGTCTTGTTGAGAATGACTTTGAGGAAGCTCATGATCAGATGAATCCTGAAACAATGTTTTATCAAAGTAGGGATAAATTTTAGAAAGCATATAGAGATATAGAAATAGAAGTAACAACAATATGGCAAGCTTCATGCTATGAGTATTATACTTGGAGAATATCCATTTGCTGCGATGAGGAAGCTACTGCCGTGTCGGTTTTTGAGTCCTCCATCGCTGCTTCAACCATTTCTTCCTCTTTTCCAACATCAGGAACATGTGAGGCACTTGACTCAGCTAAAGGGTCTTGATTACTTGCACCAGGGTTATCATGTTGTGAGGCAGAAGCTGCAAGATTTTGCTGTTCTTCATCCAATGATCTAGTCACAACAAAAATCATACAAAGTCTGAGGAAATAAAATTAATTAAACTCGGCTTCTTAGAGCATTTTAGTAAAAATAATATCATCAAAGAAAATAAAAGAAGCTCTATCAACCACATTCCCATACTCGTGCGTATCTTCTCCAAAAAAATGCGCATTAATAGCTTCCGTTAGATTGCCTCCGTATTTCTGCAGACAAGTTAAACAAAAAGTCAGAAAAATACATTAAAAAAATGCACGAAAAAACAAAATTTAAAGTGAGAAGTACAAGAAAATCAAAGGGGAAATTTTTCTTTCTTTCTTTCTTTCTTCTTCAATCTTTTTTTTTTTTTTGAAGATCGAACTAAAATAAGAAAAAAAAGAGATGTACGTAGTTATGGTAATGTAACTACAATCTTGCATGTATCGTAACTATAAGCGTAACGAAGGAGGAAAAGAAAGAAGAAAGAATAGAAAAAGAGTGGGGAATGTGAAGTGGACCTCTAATTGCCGGATGGCGACGGACCACGGTGCTCCGGTGGCTTTCATGTAAGTTGCGATGGCGGCCGGCGTCGCCTTGGTTTTCTCCATTGATATGAAAGGTTTGTTGTCTGTGCAGTGAAAGTGTGTAGTGTTACGTTGTTATGATTACGGGAATGTCTGGCAGCGCCAACTTTATACTTCAACTTTGGCGAAGTCCGAATCCGTTAGACGCGTGCTAACTGCTAACTGCTGACACCATCTATTAACCAATAAATAAATCACACTGCTAAAATGAAACACTTTGCACTGCTCCCCTACTTACACTGAGGGAACATTTTTGAGAGAAGTACTTGGTTTTTCGGAAATGTTGGAAAATTTACTTTTTATATTTTTTAGATTTGGTATGTATTTTAAAAAAATAATATTTCTGGAAAAAAATGTTTTTTGGAATATTTTTTTAATCAATTTCTCATTAAAACTTTTTGATAGGGGAAGTGAGAATCTTATTTTTTTT
This sequence comes from Glycine max, assembly GCF_000004515.6. Lineage (NCBI taxonomy): Eukaryota > Viridiplantae > Streptophyta > Magnoliopsida > Fabales > Fabaceae > Glycine > Glycine max. Next base: position 6,893,546 of record NC_038243.2, on the reverse strand, counting down.
TCAAGTTTAATTTTTCATTTATTATATAATAAAGGTCATGTTATTATTTATTAAATTATATAATGTGATAAATAATTAAAATAATTGGTAAAAATATATATAATTCTTTGATTCTTGAAAAACTTATCTAAAGATTATTAATAATCTACAAACAAATTTTATTCATTATCAGAAAACATGATTTCACATATTTATAATTCCTAGTCATGAAAAAACCTCCCCCCAACGTTCCCTAATGATGTATTTGGTTTAGAGGAAGAAAATAAAAAGATAGAAATAGAAAATAAAATTTTAAATTAATTAAAATGGAGTGTAAAAATTATGAGTCCTACATAAAAAATAAAAAATTCTAATATTATTTCCATATTGGAAAACAAATACAGCTTAATAAACTCTGTATTATTAGAAAGGTTATCCAAAAAAAAAACGTTTTAAAACCTCAAATAGTTGATTTTATTTCAAAACATTTGACAATGTTATATGTAAAAAATAAATAATTAATTAATAAAAATAGGTAAATTAATAATGTCTTGAAGTCTTTAAAACTTGAGGACTTGATGGCTTCCAACCTTTCTTTTTCAAGTAATATTGGTTCATCATGGGTGATGATCTTTGGAGGATGGTGAGCAAGGCTTTCAAAGACTTAAATATGTTGACTCGCGAGAATGTGGTTCTGGCACAGTAGGCGCTCCATTAATTCAAAGGACAAGGACTAAGAATAGTCTACTTGTTATTAAAGTTGACATAAAAAAGACATAAGATAAGTTAATTGGAATTTCCTTCATTCCTTCCTTCTTAACTTTGGGTTTCATGTATTAATTACTAATCTCATCACAGTTCAGGGATCCAATCTCTCCATCCTTAGGAATGGGTCCAAACTAGATAATTTTTGCCTCTCTTAGAGGGTTGCATCGGGTGATCTACTCTCCTTGTACTTATTTGTGCTTTGTGTGGAGAAATTGGCATTGAGGATTCATGAGTTGACTTCAAATAACATTTGGCAACCCATATCTTTGTCTTGAGGTGGTCCTTCACTCCCACATACTTGCATAACACATGTAACGGTTATCCTTGCCTTACAACTTCAATTCTCTTAATTTCAAATCCTTCTTCTTATAAAGCAAAATCCATGTAAAAATAAAATATTAGAGCTTGTTGAAAAAAAAAACACGTTGGATGCTTGGTATAAAAATGATCGGACGCTTGGTTCAAAAACCGTTCAATGGACATTTAGTATAAAACACTTTTATTTAAATAGTTATTTGTAAGCGCAATAATAAAAAAAAAACAACAACGTTTTTGTAACATAATATATGTTGCTACACATAAAACACACGGTTAGTAGTCCATAAATTTTAATGGCCTTTGTTATTCTTAATATACTTAGTGTCTTTGTTTTATAAGAATTGCAGTTCCAAAACACATTAGACGTGATTTATGTGAGGCAAATTTGGCGTTGAACGTGATTCAACACCAAACCAAACACAAATGTAGTAAAATTTGAACCCTTTTAAGTCTTTGGTTCCTACAAAATCACAAGGCATTCACTTTATTTGTTTTTCAAGTGGTTGCAAAGTGAGATTAATTAACTCTTGGTACAATCCCTAAGATTCAACTTCATAAATTTAAGACATAAAGAAAAAACATACAATGATCCACCCAATTTTTTTCCCACTAATCCCAAACTAAAATCTAAAAAATAAACCTTTTCACGCTTATCACTCTGAATGAATAATGTAGATATTAGAAAATGAGCTCGATCAAAATGGTCATGTATGTTTGTCTAATAGCCAATTCTTTCATTTCAAAATATAATACTTGACAAGTAATAAGATCTTTTGACAAAAAGATGCCCTCTATTGTCTTCAATGAATATCATTCGTCCACTTTTCTTTTTTCTTTTTTATCAACCGTCTCAAAAGTTTTTTTGGGGTCCAAATCTATATATTGTACATATCAAGATACTACAAAGTCAGAAAAATAAAAAAGATCAAGATACTTCAAGGAAAATAGATGAAACTAAATCAACTCCAGAAACAAAGCTTCATTGTTTTTGCTAAGGCCTACTTCATTGAAGGTTGATGAGCAATCGTTAATACTGTAGGCACGACGCGGGTATGACTTTACCTGTTAAAACATTGGAGCAATGATAGCTGATCATATGCTGGTTAAAAATAATTAATGATCAAGATAATTGTCCCCATACTACAAAAATTGTATCCGATGGAAATGTATTACATACTTAAACCCAAGGATAAAGAAAACTTAAGTGCCATCATCTATGCCTTTGTCAGTTTTCATAAAAAGGCATATCAATCACTAAATTCGTTTTAGGATATGCTGTTAGAATGTATAATCAACGTATTTGATGGATCACATAGAATAGACAGTAGTATGAAAAATATGAAAATCAATATATTCTGATATGGTCATGCCACATTAACACAGTTTAAATATTCTCAACTACTATAAGTTAAATGCATTCCCAAGTATTGATTACACATAAACTTGGAACCAGCATAACTCATGACATGAGTCAAGAAACAATCGTCACTGAGAAAGTTGTTTAGATCATATACTATCAAGCATGAAGTTCGATAACCTTAATGAAAAAATTATGGTCATAAAAGCATTTACAGAAACTAAACACCTTTAGCAACACTATTGACAAAAAGAGGATTGCTAGAAACACACTTTCTAACACGCTCCCAACACTCTTTCTTATTGGTTAAAAAACTACGAAATCATGAGAAAGATTCATTAAATAAGATGTGGAACCCACAAAATTTTGCAATTTCCATTAAATTTCAACCAATAAGAGGAAGTGTGTTCAAATGGCATGACATAAATCATGCCATAGTAAAAATACATAAAGGTTCAATCCAGAAATCAAGTGGATAGGGAAAGAGGCACTCACAAGTCTATAGGTTTCAGGCTTCTGTGCTCCACAAATGTCTATGAAATCAAAAAGAAGCTACCAAGGTAACAAAATGACAATTTGTTAGCCAAGTATGCCAACTTTCACAGTAATGTAAAATAGACATATTACACCTCAAAATGTTTTCACGCCTATTTCATAGGTATGCATTCATGAAGTAAATAAGGGGAATATAGAAAAGACTTGTTTGATTTTGTAAAAGAAATGACTTAAAATGAAGTGAGAAATTATTTTCCTCTAGGTTCTTGTGAGAGAAAATTGATAATTCAAAAATAAACTTTGAACTAATTTAAATGCAGAACTTACAAAGAATTTGATCTCATGTGATATTAAAAATGAATTCGATTGTAGGAAACAATGACTCAATTCTCCAAACAAGAGAGAGATAAAACAGAAAAATGGGCTTAAGGGGAGCAAATGTCTGTTGGCATATGAGAGAAGAACAGATAAAAGGGGAAATGATGGAAATTTAATGAAAGAAGGGAGTCAGGAAGTGGAGAAATCCTTTGGAAATGAACAGGAAATGCTGAACATAATGGGCTGCTGGCAAGAGGAGATTGGGGGAAGAGAATTGGAAAATTGTAAGCGTAATGATGAAGCAAATCACAAAGGGGAGGGTGGCTAGAACTTTTAGGAGGATATATGAGCACTTTTTGTAATGGAGGTGTTGTTGGCTTGGGGAATGTATACTGTTTTGTTGTGTTTGTTCCTATTTTCTTCTTGAGTTATTCTGGTTTTTCTTTCCTGTTGTTGTTTCAAAGTTTTGGGGCAGTATTCTCTGCTTCATCAGAAATTTCTTATTTATGCAGTAAGGACCTGAGCTTCATTCCTTTAAGCTGAATATGATCCAGAATTTAATTTTCATCATATTCTAATGCTAATTTTACCTCTAGTTTGTCAGTTTTGAGAAAGCGACGTTCACAACGACCACCATCTGGCATCCGAACAACGATAGTAATTACTTCATCAGATAACGGCGGTTCTTTGGGAAGCCCAACTTCTTTCTTGTCAAGCATTTTCCCCAATCCCTGCAATCACAAGGGACACACAATTCAGTGGTGCTTGCCTCTAGCCACATCTAATATTGGATTTGTATTTATATAGTTTATAATAATGATATATTTAAGAATAACCACCATTTACAAATACAGGAAAACCAAACAAACTCAGAATAACTACCCATTCACACAAAAACATACATAGGGGCATGTCAAGCACAAGCACTATTTTTTTTAGTGGAGAAAGGAGCTATTTTTGAGTTATCAACCATTCAATCTTACATGGATAGAAAAGATCTGGAGTTAAAGTCATGCAACCTTTAATTAACTTGTAATATTGACCATCTGTAGATGAAGGGTTACATTTCATATTCATATCACAACCAACAGCAGGAACAAAGTCAACAAGTCACAAACTGAGCAAATGTGTTACCTTTTCTTCAAGCATTTTTTTGCATGACTCTTCTTCCTTTGAGGAATGGCTTTCAGTTTTATTGAGAGAATTCAATTCCTTTTGTTTATCAGCTCGTAGTGACTCTAGATATTCAGCATCCTGCACAAAATTATGGCAAATGATGCATCATGTCATAAACCTTGATCACACAGCCATCACAGGCAAGAATCCAAACCTGTTGTTGTTTCAGCAAGCGAGAGTCATTTAATAATTGTGACATGGAAGTGGACAGGCATTGCGTCTTGGGATCCACATTTTGTTCTGGATGATGTTGCAGATTAGGCAAGGATGAAAAATTTTGAGAACTGTGATTGGAAATTTCACCAAAAAGTGCAGTTTCAGCTAACAAAGCTTCATTAAGCTCTTCAGAAGAAATACCACCCCACTACATTGTGAGATAAGATTGAATGGTCAATAACTTAATAAAATATGATTGAATGGTCAATAACTTAATAAAATAAGATTGAATGGCCAATATATCTTTCTTTCTGACAAATATATATCTATTTTCTAAATCAAGTTAGGAACATCATCTGATCAAATTGTATCTCAAGATGTTGCACAACCAATCATCGGTCATTCGTCAAACCACAGTGCTGGTGGTCACAGTCAACGAAATGAAGATGTGTTTCTTGCTGAAAAGGTTACCATTGAAGATGGAGACCCAAGAATTTTTTATGCACGCATAAGGCTTCAGTAAAGGTCACACCAATATGTCTTGTATTCAATCATTCTGTATCATGTCATTTCTTATGAGGCCACACATTCATTTTAACATACTCTTTTCTGTGAATCTTCACTTTTGTCTCTTATTATCCCTTTAAAGCTCAACATTTGCTATCATAGAGTGTAACTGATAATGTAAAAGTACAATAAAATTTCAATTTGAGTTTGGTAGGTACTTTTCAACTATAAATATCTATGTGTGTGATATCCTGTTTTGTGATATCTTCATTAATTTCTCCATTATTTTGTAATATTGATCCTAGATACTTAAGTTTAGAAATTCATGGTTTTTGTCTTCTCCCATTTTTACCTCCGAGATTAAAATTTACTCTTGTTTCTATCTAAAATTGCAATACATATACTTTGTCATACAACAAAATCCCTTTGTTCCAATATTTCTCTCTAAATCTCTAGTTTAGAGTTAATTTCTTTCTTTAATTCCTCAATTAAAATTTTATCATTTTTAAAGAAATATATATTTAGGGATAATATTTCATATGTCCTTGGTAAGCACATCCAAGACTAAATTAAACAAGTAAAGACTCAACTTTGAGCCTAATGTAAACATATCCTTGTAGAGAAGTCTTTCGTCTTGGAGCTTTTCACTAGTTGTTACCTAATCACACATGTCTTATATAGCTCAGATACAAGTCATGCAAACACCTTTCTTTTCCAATACCTTCCACAAACTTCTCTTGGTATTTGATCATGTTTTTTTCAAGTCAATAAAAATTTTATGTTTGTTTTTCCTTTGCTTTGGTACCTTTTCCTCAGTCTTTGTAGAAGATAAATAGCTTATGTTGTAGACCTTCCTAACATAAATCCAAATTGATTATATAGAACCTTAGTATCTTCACTTAATCTATGTTGGATCAACTTTTTCCCATAATTTCATAGTGTGACTCATAAGTTGTATCCTTCTTTAGTTTCACAATTATCAATATCTCATTTGTCCTTCAAACTCTCATTAATAGTTTAGGCCTAAGTGAACTAAATAATACTTTATTCTCCTACACATTCCCAAACTTCAATAAGAATACAATTAGAGTTGGCAACTTTACCATTCTCCATAGTTTTAAGGGATTTTTTTACCTCTATAACTTGAATTATGTGATAGTAAGTCAAATTTTGTTTGTCCTCTTGACTTTCTAACTCTCCCATATTACTGGTCAATCATTGCCTACCATTGAAAAGCTTACAAAAATAGTTCTCCCATCTCTTTTTGATATCTTGATCTTTTTTCTTCTTCATCTATAATACATTTTACTTGCTCAAATATCTTGATTTCTTGTCCCTAATTTAGGCAAAGCTTATATATCTTACATCCTTCATTCTTGGTCCAAAGATCACAGTAAAACTTCTAATAAAGCTTTGAACTGTGTCTCATCACAGGTTAAACTTCTAATTTGAACTGTGTCTCACTCACAACTTTTCTTGTCTCATTTCTAGCCTTCTGATACCTTACTCAATTTTCAGCGTCATTAGATCCACATAAGGTCTTAAAAATGCTCTCTTTTGTTTCTTTCCTTTTCTTACTTTCATTCCACTGCCAAATTTCTTAACTCTTAGTACAAAACCATTTGATTAACCCAAAATTGTTTTAGCAACCTTCCTAACTTTCTTAGACATCTCACCTCAAATGATAGCACTATCTTGTAATTCTCAATTACCTTCTTTAATAATTTCTTTTTAAACGAAAGAGTAGAAAGAGTAGAGATTTTCTAGTTCTGTAAATTTACAAAAATATTTACAACTATGACAAATTTCTAACCTGAAATGGTGCAGTAGTATTTTCTATGCATTTTAAATAATACAACACTGGTTAGAAAACAGAAAAGTACAAGAGCAAAGCCAGAACCAGAATATATAACCCTAAGGGCTTTTAATGGGAGTGGAACATATTTACCAAAAAGAAAAGAAAGACGTAATTGAATTTTTTTGTAAACTTTGTACAATGGCCCCCTGAATCCTCAATGTAGATCCACTCGATGCATGCATACATTTCTTCTTTAATACCCATTTGTCTTCTATATACATATGAAAAATATAATCAGGCTTACAAAATACACACCTCTATTTGGCTTCTGTTAGTGCTGGTTTTCTTTCCCTTGTCTAGTAAATTATGAACTCCAAGCCCTTCCTTTTCCTCTGCTACTAGAAGGTCACGCTTTGCTTTCTCGTGCTCTGCTGTCTAAATTCAATGATACTAAAAATCAGAAAGACTGGAAAAGGAGAAATTGAATTGTACAAATAAAATGAATATTCAAAAACCTCTAAGGACAACGAAAGTGCATGAACCAAATCATCATCTTCTTGCTGAAAATGACCTTGAGGATGCCCACCATCAGATGAATCCTGAAATAATGTTTTATTGAAAGCAGGGGGAATTTTAGAAAGCATATAGAAATAGAAATAAAAGTAAAAACAAGATGGTAGGCTTCATGCTTATGAGTATACATTAAGAACATCAATTTGCTCCCATAAAGAACCTCCTCTCCTCTCTGTTTTTGAGGCCTCTATCGCTGCTTGAAGCATTGCTTCCTCTATTTCACTATCAGGAACATGTGAGGCGTTTGACTGAGCTAAAGGGTATTGGTTCTGATAACCATCTGTCCCACGAACTCCTAAACCGTGAGATGATAAATGACCAGTCATATCTGCACCTGTAGTGCTTAATCCTGATTGATATTGTGGATTGAATGCACTATTGATCCCTGCAGGAACTTCCGTCACCTCCGCTGGATGGGAAGTAAGAGGTGGTGGGCGACTCGTGAATGAAGTAGAACCACCAATCCCATTATATAGATCTCTAAGTTCTTTCCTATAATTTGGATCAAGTAATAGTGAAGGTCGAAATCTTCTAGCAGCATTGAGAAAAGGTAAAATTCCATTTGATCCACCACCACGGTTTTGACTACTTGCACCAAAGTTATCATATTGTGGGGCAGCAGCAAAATTTTGCCCTTGACCTGATAATCTAGTCACAAGAATCATACAAACTCTGAATAAATAAAATAAAAGGAGAGTACAAAAATAAATCAAAAGAAGACTAAGCTTCTTAGAACATGTTTAACAATATCATTAAAGGTGAAAGAAAATTTACAAGAAAGGCATTAAGATGAAAGAAAATAAAAGCAACTCTATAAACCACATTGCCATACATGTGCCTATCCACCTCAAGAAAATGGGCATTGATAGCTTCATTTAAATTGCCTCCGTATTCCTGCGGACCAGTTAAACAAAAAGTCAGAAAATATAAAGGTTTGCTATTTTATTCTTAAAAATGCACGGCATTTCACAAATTATGACTACCTAAATTCACACCAACGATTATTAAAAAAATTAAAGTAAGTGGTACAAGAAAATCAAAGAGAAAATTTTCTTTCTTTAATCTCTTTTTTTTCTTAAGATCAAATTATTATCACACGGGACTATAACAATCTTATCATAAATACTGATTTGTAATTAAATGTTAGTGTAAAACTATACCGTCAATACATAGTCTATTTAATGACTATCTATTATCAACCAATCAAAAGATATGATTTTAAGATTTCTGATTGGATGATGGATTTACACTAAAGTACATAGTCCAATTTCTCTTATTGTAATGTACTATCAATCATTCAAAAATGATTGTTGGTAGAAATCACTGTTGGTACAACTTTCAGGTAACTATTATAAAATTCGACAAATATGTTTTAAGGTGATAGTACACAACTTATTTTTCTCTTATCTCTATACTAACTAACTTTAATAATACTTAAGCATCGTTCCTAGTTGTTGCTCTTAATCGTTGCATTTTGTTGTTGGATCGGCATTTGTCTCAGCAGAAGTGGCGAGGCACCACGCAATGCATTCGGAAAATGAAAGAACATAAAATGTGAAAAAGGAAAAAGCGAAGAGTGGGAATTTGAGGTGGACCTCTAATTTCCGGACGGCGACGAACTCCGGTGCTCCGGTGATGCGCATGAAGGCTGCGACGGCGTCCGGCGTGGCCATCGTTCACTGGATCTGAGGAAGAAACCCAAAAACTAGTATCTGTTCAGCGAAGTGTGTAGTGTAGATTGTAGTATTGTTATGCTATGATGCGCGCCAGCCTTTATATTCAACTTTGTGATGTGGGCCCAACCTCTGTCTCAGTCCGTTGGACGTGTGACACTCTCCAGTCTCCACTGTTTTCCACTTATGACTTGACTGTGAAAAAAAATTAGAAGTGATCTAAAAGATTAAACTGAACGGCTTTAAAAAAAATAAAAAATAAATCGTTTTGAAGAAACAATAAATCGAACAACTTTTGAAAACGGTTCTATTAATTTTTTTAAAAAAAGATTCGATTTGGATCTGTTCTTTAGAAAAATTAATTCATACATGAGTAAAAAACAGATAAAATTGAACTGATCCGATCCTAAAATAACCGATTTATGGTTTTATATAAAAAAAAAATCAATGCATTTTATAAAGGTAGTTCACTTAATCGAACCCCTTTTATAAAATGGCTCAAAAAATATTGTTTCAGATTTATAAAAAATTTGTGTATTTAATAATATGACATACTTAATAATTTATCATCATGGTTATTATCAATTTATCATCACCACTATTTATATATTATTAATGTGATCACCATATTATTATTATTGTCGTCATTACTATAATCAATTGTCATCATTATTAAAAAAAAAATAAGAAAAAAAATGGATGAGAAAGATATTTTGAAGGTAGAGAAGTGTATAAATTGAGATGTGAATAAATTAATTTGAAGTGTTTATTTTATTTTAATATTTAATTTCAAATTTAAATATTTTTCATTCATGTAAATATGTTATTTATATTTTAGTTCCATTGTATTTATTTTGATTTTCATCTTGATGTCATATTTCATTCTAATGTGACATGTTGAAACTATCAAGACATCATTTATTCATTCTAATGGAGATTAATAATAAGGATAAAAAAATAAACGTATTTTATAATGATTAAAATAAAACAAAAACTTACAAAAATAAAAAATAAATAAAAATACTAAATTAGTGAGATAAAAAAATATTTAATTTTTTAAAGGTATTTTACAATTTATTGATTTTGATTAGTTCTATGACCAAAATTTAATATTGGATTGGACTAGTCTCACATTGTCTCTAAGATTAAAAAAACAATTATAGCTTTCACTAAAAAAAAATTATACATAACTTCTTTTATATATATTTTTTACATTATCACATATTAATAAATTTAAATTAAATTTTCATTCAATCAATTTATTCTTTTAATAAGAAATAAATTATAATATATTTTACATTATAGCATGTTAATAAATTTAATATTAAATTAAATTTTCATTTAATCAATATGTTTCTTTTTATAAGAAACAAATTGTAATACATTGTAACTTATTTATAATAAATAAGAAAGAAGGTAATTTATTAAATTGAATTCTTAAATAATATTAAATATAGTAATTTTTTATCATCAAATATTAAAATAATTTTATATAAATCAAATTAAATATATTTTAACATAGCAATATTTATTTATTATAAAATACTTGAGACTTATCTATTCAGAATACAAAGTCACCGAAACACAAAACGACCCCGTTCAGTTATCTCCACAGTACTACTAAGTACTAACAAGTAGAGCAAGAGCACCGAAGAGTACTTAGCGATCTCCGTGAATACATAGTAACACAATAAACCACCTCCGCGCGAGCCACCTTACCCAGTGAACCCTACCGCACCGAAACAAAACCCTCGCAAACCCTAACCCTAATCTCATAGGAACATGGACGGCGACGACGAGACCTCGGGTCCGATGATCGACGAAATCTACGCCAACGGCGGTGGCGTCGGCGACGACGGAGACAAGCGGAGCCGCCGCGCAATCATGAGCGGCGACCAGCTCGACATCGAGGCGTACGCGGCGCTATACTCGGGGCGCACGAAGATCATGAGGCTCCTCTTCTTCGCCGACAAGATGAACAACGCGGCGACGCAGCTCGAGGCGCTGCGCATGGCCTACGACGAGATTAAGAAGGGAGAGAACACGCAGCTGTTCAGGGAGGTCGTGCAGAAGATCGACGGGAGGCTGGGCCCGAACTACGACATGGACGCGGCATGGTGCGACACCGTGGATCGGAGAGCTGAGCAGAAGAAGGAGAAGCTCGAGAACGAACTCAATGCCTATAGGGTTCGTTTTTATAGTTTTTTGGTTGAAAATTGGGAATTGCTGTGGTTTTGTTTTTGGCCTAGAGTCTTTGGTTGGCCTAGTCAATTAAAAATTAAATAGAATATAATCGCTTATTGTTTTCAGCTTATTTGAATGTAGGTTATTAAATGTGTTCTTAGGTTTTAATTGTAGGATGTTTTAAACGCACGTGTCATTGATGATAAGTAGTGTTAGTGAAGACTAAGGTTTTGAATTGTGGTATCAGTTTTGTCGCAATCCTTGATATTGTGGGAAATTGCGAAAAATTGTGACTTTGGCGGTTGCGAAAGTTGGCCACAGTTGCAGACTAAGGTTTTAAACTGTGGTAGCAGTTTCGTTGTGATTCTTGGTACTGCGGGAAATTGCGAACAAATGTGACTTTGGCGGCAATTATGGTTGCAAATCTAAAAACCTTGATGTTGCGGCCTCAATCGTGGTTGCTAACTGTTTTTAAGACCTTACAGGGCAGTTGTAGAGTTATTTGTTGTTGTGGAGGATTGAACCTTGTTTGTTTGTTTCGAACTCTTTTGTTTGTTGTTGGATAAAATTTGTTGTTTGACTATAACATTTGTTTGTGCTGATGCTTAAACTGCAAACAATTGTGTTTTGTATACATTCAACGATCTTTTGGGATGTGCTGTAGCTTGTATGTGTATGTAGCTTTTGTTTGGTGATTAGTATGCATTGCTTTCACCTTGTGTTTTTTATACTCTAGTGCTTATTTATGAGAGATGAAGAGTTGGGTGCGTGTTGGTTATTTATGCAAAGAGTTCCGCAGATAGTTTTGTTTAGAGTTCTGGGGGGATGATTGTTGTGCTCAGTTGTGTGCTATTTTGACAGGAAACTCTGCAGCTTCTTGTATTTTGTGGTTGTGTTAGAGGGCTTGGTTAAAAATGTACCAACCCTTTTGTGGTTACTGTTTGAATCACTAAAAATTTACATTTGTACATTCCAAGGCAGAAAATGGAGAAGCAACACCAGTGTCTCATTGATTATGATTATGTTGAAGCAAATTGTTTTCCAAACACACTAATTGTCATGTCATTTCTGTTTGCTATGGTTGTGGATTTGAAGTAGTTTCCAAGTGGAGCTTTACCTTGTGTTTGTCTCGTGAATGTGTGACCCCCCCCCCCCCCCCCCTTCCCTTATAATTGGCATGGTAAAGAAGCTAGATGGATTCCTCTCAAACAAAAGTCTAAAAGAATAAAAATATGAAGCTAAAAGGATAGGTTGATTTATTTTCGTTTACTCAGATAGCATTCTCTTGTATGATACTCCCTCTGGTTCTTATTATAAGGCATAGTTTAGAAGGAACCGATGGTCGTTTTTATAAGACATTTTAGAATTCCTATGAAGTATTAAATCTTTTTTCCATTAGTTTCCCTTATTAAATATTCTAAGTATTTGTGCTTTTTATTGATATTGATGCATTATACTCTTGGACTTAAATTAATTATTAATAAGGATTGGTACATTTGTAACATTTTTAAAAAAATTCAATGAAATCAACTTAATTAATTACTTTTATTGGTCTGTGTGATTGATGTCTGAAGTGCCTTATAATAAGGACAATGAGGAGTATTTTGGTAAGACCTGTTTTTTCGTAAATTATCATTGATTCCTTATCCTGTCAATTTGTTCATCGCATTTATTTTTTGCAGACAAACTTGATTAAGGAAAGCATTAGGATGGGATTCAATGATTTTGGAGACTTTTACTATGCTCATGGTCAATTGGGGGACGCTTTTAAAAGTTATGTCCGTACTCGGGATTATTGCACTACATCAAAGCACATTATTCATATGTGTATGAGTGCAATTCTGGTCAGCATTGAGATGGGTCAATTTTCTCATGTTACAAGCTATGTTAGCAAGGCAGAACAGGCACCAGATGCCCCTGAAGCAGTAACAGTTGCAAAGCTACGATGTGCTGCAGGATTGGCTAATCTAGAGGCCAAAAAGTACAAGCTTGCTGCCCGAAAGGTCTGTTCCTTAGCACTCTACTTTTTCTCAGAGTCAGTCTAGACTTAGATCAATCTAGCATGGTCTATGAAATTCCTGATTCAGAGGTTGAGGATTCAATACTCATTTATCATTGTTGGATGTATGATAACCTATGAACTTAATTGCTAATAACATGGTAGTAAGTATTGCGATGCAATGCAATTCGGAGACCCAATGATACGAATCAGATGTCAAATTGTTTTTGGGTATGAATTGCTTGTATTGTTCCAGAATCGCATGAATCACAAGTTTCTTTTCAATTTCATGCATGAACCGACTCTGTAACAGTGGTGCGGTGCATGTTTGCTGTCGCGGCAGAATTGGCTCCGTTTTGTGGCTGAATCGCAGTGGCCATGCAGGTTAGCGGGAGCAATTTTGTTTTCCGCTGCAACCTCCCTGTTATTGTTTGCGGCGCTGCAATCTCTCCTCAAGGAATTAGGATTTCAGGAGACAAATTGGGCCATGTGGCCCAACCTTATTTTCTTTTTTTTTTGTTGGGTTCTAATTTGTGTCCAGATTAGTCTCTCTCTCTCTCTGTGGTAAAATTCATGGAAAAAACAAAAGAAACAATAAGTAAAACTACTCCCTACGAAATAGAATTCCTGCAGCATCTGCAGCAAGTAATACCCCTTATTATCAGGAGGCATTTATATAAACTAAATAATAATAGTAGTTACAAAAAAACTAAATAATCCATAACATATAGTATAACAAATTAAATAATATATTAATAATAAATATAATACAATAAATAAACATAGTGATCAAAATGTAATAAACTATTTAAAGCATAACATATAATATATAAACTAAATAATAATAGTAAAAAAAACTAAATAAACCATAATATATGTATGTTTTTATTTTTCATGTTTCTTTATGTTCAAATGCTCCTACAATGTTTTTGTGTGTGTGTCATGCTTTTGATCATGAATCTTACCATTCGATTCAGAAGCTTTCCAATACATGATTTGTATCCCGATTGAACTACCATGGCAAATAACTTTGGCAACCTTGTTTTCTTTATTTAATGCAGTTTCTAGAAACAGGACCTGAACTGGGAAGTCACTATAATGACGTAATTGCATCTCAAGATGTTGCAACATATGGAGGACTTTGTGCACTTGCAACATTTGATCGGGCAGAGTTAAAGGCAAGTACTCCATTATATTGTTACGATGGTTCTTCTTTTGAATGACTGCTCTGAAACGTTGATGACATTGTCTTTGTTTTCTCTTTTTTCCTTTTCAATATTTGGCAGAGCAAAGTTATAGACAATTCCAACTTCCGCAATTTCTTAGAGTTAGTACCTGAAGTAAGGGAACTGATAAATGATTTTTACTCAAGGTAAGTTGGTCCTCATGTTCTCTTTTTCTTTGTTGTTCACCTATGTAATGTATTAGGGGTTAGTCACTAGGCGCCACTTTTCTTTTCTTGCTTAACTGAATTAAAATAAAACTATAAAGAATTACCGGTAAAATAGGTACATGAAGTTCTTCGTGTGTGGTGCTAAGCTGGTCTGAAAAAATTACCAGGATCTTTAAGAAATTAGATTGGAAGGTATGCGTGGAGAATATAGACATGAATTCGTTATATTGATTATTGATGTTGTTGAACCTTTTTTCTTTTTTTTCCCCTTGATAAGGAGGTTGGTTAGAGTTAACTGATATTCTTGATTGTTGTCCTTTTGATTTAAATATCATGATATTTTAAGGATTTGCATTTCGCAATGTTAAAAGTTTTATATTGTCAACTCTAATTAAAAATCATCCCAGGAAAGTCAAAAGTCAATAAACAAACCATACAAGACAATATGTGATTACTGTCTGTGCATACTAATTAAATTCTTATTTTAATATTGTTGAATTGGTGGAATCTGAAAAGTGGCTCGTGACATGAATTACATCTTTCAATATTTATTTTACTCTTGATTGTTTTGCATATATATGTTGCTCATATTGTTTCTTTGCAATGTCTTACTTTCTTTCTTTACGTGTTTTTGCTCTGGCTCTCTGGAAATATATATATCTTGATCTCTTTGCTTCCTTTTCTCAGTCACTATGCTTCATGTCTGGAATACCTCGGGAACCTCAAAGCAAACCTATTGCTTGATATACATTTGCATGACCATGTTGAGACACTTTATGATCAAATTCGTCACAAAGCCCTTATCCAGTACACACACCCATTTGTGTCTGTTGATTTGAACATGATGGCTAATGCATTCAAGACAACTGTTGCTGGACTTGAGAAAGAACTAGAAGCACTGATTACTGATAATCAGATACAGGTGCCGTTTGACTTAATTTGCCTTGTCTAGTCCATAGCTTGATTGGGTTGAATTTATAATGGAAAAAATCGACATCTCAGTATTACATACTTTCATTTTTTTTATTTGCCTGTGGCCAAATAACTTTTGAAGATGATTCTTTTTTTTTTTTGTATCTTTACAATAAAACAGACTTGTATGGGATTTAAGCAGTTTATTTTTGGTGGAACCTTTTGCACTTTGCAGGCTCGAATTGATTCGCACAACAAAATTTTGTATGCGCGGCATGCAGATCAAAGGAATGCCACCTTTCAAAGGGTTCTGGAAACTGGAAGGGAATTTGATCGTGATGTTCGTTCCATGTTACTGAGATCAAATCTTATCAAGCATGAGTTCAATCTTAGAGCATTACGGAAACTTTGATTATGAACTGATGATAATGGGACCAAGTTGCTATTTTATTTATAGCAGGCATTGATCAACTATAACGAAGCAAGTTTCTGGAGTGAATCAAGGTTGCAAACGTACTTTGTGCAAACATTTAACGGCATATTATGGTTTCTTTTGTATATACTCTTTCATAATTTCTCAATTAATTCGTCACAAGATCTTCATTTCCTGTTTTTAACCTGCACCTCATTTTTGGTAACTCCGTTGCGTAAGACTTGAGTGTTGATGAAAACATTCTCATGATCTGTCTTAAGAATTCTTTGTTCTGGTAAAAATTATATTAGTGTTCTCTTAGAAGATAGTAATTGTGCTGGGTTGGACCTGTTGTGTCAAATCAACTCGTTTAACTTGCTTATTTTGGCAGGAAAGGTTTAAAGTTTTCAACTTACTAAACCTTGACCTGTCAAGAAAATGTGGTGGGGGCGGGTTGGCTGCTTGGGTTTATATGCATACGTTTAATTGTTGGATCATGACTATATTTTTTATATTGTTTTTTAACATATTAGAATGTCTTATGAATTTGAAGGAACCACAACAATTATTTTCTAAAATCTTTCATTTTTTTCTAGTGAATCAAATTAGAAAAGTGTTATATATATAATATAAATTAATAGACTTAAATATATTTTTATTTTTTATAACATTAGTGTTTTTTTATTTATTTTAGTCCTTATAATTTTTTTTTTATTTAAGTTTCACACTCATAACTATTTTGTTTTGAATCCCTATTATTATTATTATATGATACTACCAAAAGATTTTGATTGTTAAAATAAATATTATTTATCTATCTTAAAATGAATTTTAGAGATAAAAATAGTTATATAAGATTTTGGAAGGATTAAAATCAAATGATTTTTTATTGGGACCAAAATTAAAATTTGTTATTTTATAAGGACTAAACAATAATTTTAAATTTTAGAGGAATAAATACAGAGAATTTTTTTATAGAAACTAAAATAAAAACACTCTTTTTATAAAGACTAAAATACATTTAAGATGCAGTAAAAAAATATTTTAACCAGTGTAATATTATGTTATGTAACATGATATTCGTTAAATTAAAAAAAAATCATATATGTATTGTGAAACTTTATATATTTATTGTTACTTCTAATTCTAAACAAGTAAACATAAAAAATAAAAAAAAAGCTGCAATAATAATAATAAAAATAAAACATAGCACGAAACAACATAGAATTGTAAACAATTTTTGTATTTCTTTTTCCTGAAAATTTTAAATTATTTTGTTCAATTCAAGCTTCCGACATTTATCTAACCTTGAAGGAAAGGAAGGCTCCCGCATTTCCTGCCTCATATCTTCCTTCTATTTTTAATATTAATTTGTTTATTATTATTATTATTTTAGTAAGAATAAGATGTACATCATCACTCACTCACTCCATCCACCGTCATGAATTGAGTGACTCCCAAGTCTCAACTCATCCATACATGCCAACAACAACACCACACTTCTTCCCCGTTAGTTAGTTAGTTTCATCCGTTTACAATTTAACATTAACATCACCTAAACGCCAAACCCCCCATGCCCTTTTGATCCCATCCAACAATTCAATGCCTCACCTCAACCTCCCAGCCTCCAAGCGCGTTCGGCAGTGGCGCGTGCTGGACCTCATCTCGGCGGCGTTCTTCGGCCTGGTGTTCCTCTTCTTCATGCTCGTCTTCACTCCCGCCGGGGACTCCCTCGCCGCCTCCGGCCGCCAGACGCTCCTCCTCTCCGCCTCCGCGGATCCAAGACAGCGCCTCCACGTGGCGGCGGCCATAGAGGCCGGTCAGCAGTCGCGCGTGATCGATGCCTGCCCCGCCGACACCGCCGCCGACCACATGCCATGCGAGGATCCGCGGCTCAACAGCCAGCTCAGCAGGGAGATGAATTACTACCGCGAGAGGCACTGCCCGCCGCTCGAGACCTCGCCGCTCTGCCTCGTTCCGCCGCCGAAGGGATACAAGGTGCCGGTGCAGTGGCCGGAGAGCTTGCACAAGGTACGGGGAATGCAGAATGCTGTTGTTTATTTGTTAATTTTGAGATTCTTGGACTGTTAACTAATTAGAACTCTGCATAAATGTTTTTTACATTGTTAACTGATATTAAGATAGAAAAAATATAGATATGTTAGGTGATATGATGTAACAATAGGAGAGATCAATCGAAATGAAGAGTGTCAACTAGTTGTTAGTACTGTGGGTGTTCATGTTAAACTACTCTAGATATATGATTCACAAAGTGATATACCAATATGAAGCGATATGGTTGGCAAATTTAACTATATGGTGAGGGTTTCATCCCTATTTTCTATGTTCATGAGTATGGAAAAACATGATGCTGAAAAGTCAGTCTCTTAAATGGATTTTCTTATTTTAAAAAACTAGTCTTTTGTTTTCGACCAAAGATACCCTTGGCAAAAAAAAAAAGAGTAAATATTACAAAAGTCAAAATTTTCATCAGGATGATAGTATAAAAAATCTTTACATTTTAGATGTTTTCTCAGTCAACATTCTTACGGGGAACAACAACAACAACAACGCCTTATCCCACTAGGTGGGGTCGGCTACATGGATCAACTTCCGCCATAATATTCTATCAAGTACCATACTTCTATCCAAACCATTAATTTCAAGATCC
The DNA here is from genome assembly GCF_000004515.6 of Glycine max. NCBI lineage: Eukaryota > Viridiplantae > Streptophyta > Magnoliopsida > Fabales > Fabaceae > Glycine > Glycine max. Next base: position 6,874,857 of record NC_038243.2, on the reverse strand, counting down.
TTTTTGATAACCTCTCTTATAGTCTTTTTGGGTCTTCCTCTGCCTCAAATCGTTTGTCTTCTCTCCATCTGGTCTACTCTCCTCACTACAGAGTCTACCGGTCTTCTCTCTACATGCCCAAACCACCTAAGTCTATTTTCCACCATCTTCTCTACAATAGGCACTACTCCAACCCTCTCTCTAATAGCAAAAGTGTGTTGTAAATTAATTTTTAGGTAGAATGACAAAGCAAAAGTGGAAAGTTTTTATGAAAAAGTGTTGCTAAGACTTCAAGCCGTGATTTTTAATATAACGAAATTAAGCTCAGCCTTAGTAGAAGTGGGTAGCAGCACTGGGTGGACACCCTTAAGTGGTATTACCAGCCATTCTGGAGGAGCAGTTGATTCAGCAATTTCTAGTCTTCATCTATCTGGTGTTTCATCCATTTTAGGTTCTATCAATTTTATAACAACTATCTCCAACGTCAGTGAAATTTCTGATTAAACCTTCTATTTATTTCAGGGCAGTCATTAGTGGGACACTTTTTCTAAATTATGGTTGCTGGTTCTACATGGGGAGCTATTATGTTAGTGTTTGGCAACTGGAAGTGGATAATTATCATGTTTGGAAGATAGGAGCTTGTTTTTGAGTGTTTTCTAGCTTGTGATTGATTCATAGCATATAGGTTTATAAGTTTTTGGTGTTTGAGTGAGGCCTTTTAAAAATAATGATTGCATTTTAAGTAATTGATGATGTAATAGAATGCTGTTCAAATTATCTGGAAGCCAAGTTTTGGAGCAACCTAGGCCCTAGGACATTTTTTTTAAGAACCTAGGATGAAAAATGTTTGTGTCCTGAATAGCTAATATATTATGTGTCAGAAAAATGTTTTTAATTTTTAGAATGTTGTTGATTGATGTTTGTTATTTAGTGATCTATCTATCTAAAAGCACTGATGTATTCATGTAGATATGGCACAGCAACATGCCATACAACAAGATTGCTGACAGGAAAGGTCACCAAGGATGGATGAAGCTTGATGGTCCTCACTTTATATTCCCTGGAGGTGGCACAATGTTTCCAGATGGAGCAGAGCAGTATATTGAAAAACTTGGTCAATACATTCCAATGAATGGCGGTATTCTGAGGACTGCTCTTGATATGGGATGTGGGGTGGGATCTATTTTCCTGTTTCATTTTGAGACCTTATTACTAGTATTTGTTGTTTAGCATGAAAATATTTCTTTTGTTTTACAGGTTGCCAGTTTTGGAGGATATTTGCTAGCTCAAAACATATTAACCATGTCTTTTGCTCCAAGAGATTCACACAAATCACAGATTCAATTTGCACTTGAAAGAGGAGTACCAGCTTTTGTTGCCATGCTTGGTACTCGCAGACTTCCATTTCCTGCATTTGGCTTTGACTTAGTCCATTGTTCCCGGTGTTTAATCCCTTTTACAGCCTACAGTAAGTTCTTAATTGCAGCTGACCTTTGCATATCTTGCAAACTTCTAAATAGACATCACTGCCCTAATGCAGAAACCTTGCCTTGCAGATGCATCTTATTTCATTGAAGTGGACAGATTACTTCGCCCTGGTGGATATTTAGTCATTTCTGGTCCCCCTGTTCAGTGGCCTAAACAAGATAAAGAATGGTCTGATCTCCAGGCTGTGGCAAGAGCTTTGTGTTATGAATTGATTGCCGTAGATGGTAACACTGTGATCTGGAAAAAGCCAGCAGTGGAGATGTGTCTCCCCAACCAAAATGAATTTGGTCTAGACTTATGTGATGATTCAGATGACCCAAGTTTTGCATGGTAATTTCCAGTAGGCTATTGCTAGTTAGTGTTTTCTTTAACTTCTTTGCTTCACATCACTGTATTTAACATCCATTGTTTATGCTTGCTACACTTTTCTGTATCATATGGACCTGGCAATAATACCACTCGGGATAATGCTATCTTTGTTATTGGTTTATGGACTTCTCATAGTTTACTTGAGATTCCACTAATAAGATGATTTATTTCACAGGTACTTCAAATTGAAGAAATGCATCACTAGGATGTCTTCTGTCAAAGGTGAATATGCTATTGGCACGATTCCCAAGTGGCCAGAAAGGCTAACTGCTTCTCCACCAAGATCCACAGTCCTGAAAAATGGTGCTGATGTATATGAGGCAGACACTAAGCGATGGGTAAGGAGGGTTGCACACTATAAGAATTCCCTAAAAATAAAGTTGGGGACTCCAGCAGTACGCAATGTCATGGACATGAATGCATTTTTTGGGGGATTTGCAGCAGCACTAAATTCTGATCCTGTGTGGGTAATGAATGTTGTTCCATCTCACAAGCCAATAACTCTTGATGCAATCTTTGACAGAGGTCTTATTGGAGTCTATCATGATTGGTGAGTTTTTTGCTGAAAATTTCTAGTGTTTCTCTTAAAAGGACTTTTTGTTATATCTTTTGGCTTGTCTTAATCAATGGTAAATTGAGTGTTGATATGACTTGAAAATCAGGTTAGTGTTGGAATTTTTTTGTTTTTGATGATAAAGGTTTTTCATACTATAACACCAGAGAGTAGAGACTGTTTCCTTCAACTAGGGATTCACTGAAATTATTTTGCTTACAAGTTGATTCCTGGTCTACAGTTTGACTTGTTTATCATCCTTGTGGCTTTTCTTTTCCTGGCAGTTACTACTTTCCACTATATTTTATCTTGTATTTTGCTATGTATGTTTGTATGTATCAGAATTTATCTTTATGATCCAGTTCTCAATCAGCTTTAGTATCTTGGATTTAAGTTGCAGTTGAAATCTGCTCAACTAAGCTAAATATTGAATGGCATGAGACAGTTAATAATTATTTAATTGATTTTATAACTGTATGCTTTTTAGGTAGTCCTCTAGTTATCTTTATGAAAAATGAAAACTGAAGTGAAGTACTTCACCTCTTACTTATTTTAGTGCATTTTGAACATGTATTACAGTTTGTAATGGACAAATATTTGAAATCTAAGTTGTTTGATTACTGTTCCCAGGTGTGAACCTTTCTCAACATATCCTCGCACCTATGATCTGATTCACGCGACAAGCATTGAATCACTTATAAAGGATCCAGCTTCTGGCAGAAACAGGTATTTTCATTCTAAAAGTGCTAGTAAATTGCTTCCTTAACTGACTTGTGGGTCATTAATTTCATGTGTTAGAGTTGTCTGAAGCCATGTTTTTTCTTACAATCAACAGTTTTACTACTTAACACTCTCTTAGTGTTTGTAAGTATGTTGACGGCTTGGAGCTTTCCATGCATCTCTGAGACTATGACATGTTTTAACATAATTACTTTTGTTTCCTTTAATATGAATGCTTACAGCATTAAATTGATTGCATTCAAATGTTCAAATTTTCAAATGTAAAAACTTATGGTCTACTACTGCAACCGTTACATATTAGTTAGCATTTATGCATAGTCTGTTCATTGGTCTTCCTGGAATTATTAAGAAACACAGTATGGACCAAGGAGTGGTAGAACAGATACTCAAATGCAGTTCTGTTTTGCCTAGGTTCCAAATTTCCTTCTATTAAATTGATGTCAGATCTCAACTTACCACAGTTTCCTCTATACTAATGCAAAATGATTATCTATTATAATTTGTATCCCAGCAGACACAACAATGTTTCACGTAAATAATGAGCTCGCCTGATCGCTTCTTGACTTGATTGCAGATGTAGCCTTCTTGATTTGATGGTGGAACTCGATCGAATTTTACGCCCAGAAGGCACTGTTGTGGTGAGGGATACCCCTGAAGTAATTGAGAAAGTAGCTCGGGTTGTGCGTGCAGTGAGGTGGAAGCCCACCATATATAATAAAGAACCTGAATCACATGGCAGGGAGAAAATCCTAGTTGCAACCAAGACCTTCTGGAAGAGCTAATTCTCATCCCACTAACATAGCTGTTTAATATAGGTAAAATTTCCTTCTCGCTGTTTCGGGGATGAGGTTTTCAAGGCTACCTTTCTCTGTGCATCAAAGCGATGTGGTTTCCTTTCCTGTTCAGTGTTTATATAAAGAGAAAGTAAAGTTAGGATCTGAGAAAACTAAGATGTGAAGAGTGTGCAGTTTTATATGGAAAGCACGAGCCAGTGTTAGTTATATATTTTCTCTTTGCCATTAAGGACTTGTAATTCAGTGCTTTTATTTATCATTGCGTATTTATTAAAACAGCCATCACTGATCTAATTGGCTTTTTAACTTATGTTCTAATATGTACGGTGTAATTTAATTCTCTCCTCACTACCATGTCTATGAAGACTTCTTCCCTGATCTTCGCTCCAACTACTAGCATTGTTTTTAAAATTTCGAGTAAAGGGTGTGTTTTCATTTACAAATTTTAGTCAATGCTATTAATGTCTTGTTTAAATGGGGGAATGTAATGTTTGGATTGGTGGTAGAGAATGGAACAAAGTGGACTGGAACATAGTAGTATATAACTGTTTTATATTATTAGTACTTGATCATTAAATTCTAATTATCATATTTTAATCAACATTTTTAATTGAAACCATGGTTCAATTACGGATATACTTGCTTTGCAGGGGTTGGCGTCAATTATGTTTGGATTTGTATAGGGGAGGGGCTGTGTCACAATTCTGAGATATGTAACTTGCATTTTCTTACCAATTCTTGCACATCTTGTGTTGAATTGGAACTTTATCAATAAAACTCAATTTTGCGTATTAAAAAAAAAAAAGTTTATTCAACAAGTTTTGTTACATGAAAGTATAGGTGAGTATACAAGCCATTTCACTTAATTTAAGCCAGGTTTCTACTCACCTGTAATTAAATGGACTGGATCGAGTTGTTCTGCAAAGCCAACAGGCAAACCCAAGATTGTTGCTTCCTATACCCCTTTTTTGACTTCTGGAATGTAAAATTACATTCCAGACTCAGTATAGATTTTGGCTTTCGGAATAACCAAAACAGAAAGTAAAAAAAAAAAAATCATAAAAAGGTGCAGAAAGCAACTTGGAAGTCCAGGAAGCAACAACCCAAGCCCAAAAGAGTTTACAAAACATTCAGGGATGTTTGATACAAGGAAATATTTTTTGTGTTTTTGAAATCTTAAGTTAAGAATGTTAGTTTTTCATGTTGGATTTGATATTTAGAAAATAACATTTCCATAAAACGTTTACTAAAAAAAATTTGGTTTACTTTCCCACAAAAATATTCTCATAAGGAGAAATAGGAATCTAAGTTTTCCAAGTTAAAAAAACAAGTTTAATTATAATAAAAATATTACGTAACTATCATTAAATTATTTAATGAGGTAAATAATTAAATATTATAGTAAATATATTATTTTACTTTTATATTCCTAAGAAATATACATGACAACATTAATGTTCAATCAAACAAATTTACTCATTCATAGAATTCATGATTTTAAGGAATAGTAACCCATAGATACACCAAAAAAATTTCCTTATGTCAAACACCCCTTGGCTTGTGATTGGCCCAAACGTTTGATAATTAAATTCCAGAAATTCTTAAATGTAAAGAATCTGATTAATTGTTCAAATAGTAAAAGGTATAAAAGCATGATTTACATTAATTACAAAAGCTAAAGACGTGAAACAACAAATGCTTAATATGCAATATAATTATATAAGAACAAATTAGTTGCGTAAAAAACAACAAATTGACAAATAAAATTGTAGAACTTGTGATATTAACAAAAAGACAAAATAAATACAAAATAGAAAAAAAATGAAGGGGATCTCAGATGCACATTTCATCTAACTTATAGAAGATGAGGGTGATTGACCCATCAATCACTGGCAATTATCATCACAGCTCCCTCAGGGATGCACCAGCCGGGAATCGAACCCGGGTCTGTACCGTGGCAGGGTACTATTCTACCACTAGACCACTGGTGCTCCTGACATATTTTACCCTGTGATATTATAATGTTCTGCAACGTGTGCTACTGTTGCCAAGTGGAATAGGCCATGAATGCAAACAAAAGGCATTTTTGTAGCATGAGTGCAGTTTTGGAAGTAATTTAAATTGAAAAAAGTGATTGCAGAAGATGGACTTGTTTATTAATGTGTGTGAGAAGCATTTTAACTTTGTTTAAAAGATGTAGCTACTGTTAAGTTTTGCCATTGTGTTTAAATATTTAGAGAGTTCTTTTGTCTATAATAGTTTTACTTGTTGGAAAAATTGTTTTCCAATAATTATTATCTCTATTAAAAGAGCTATAATAGTTTTACACACACATATTCATTACTATTAAAAGAGCTATAATAGTTTTACACACACATATTACATTATTACTTCCTATAAAATTAAGAGAAAAAGAAAAATTATAACTCTCTTTTCTCTCTTATTTTCTTTTTCTATCAAACAACCTAAAAAATTATTTTATTTTTTACAAGTTTTCTTTTATTTCTTTTTATTTTTTGTCATTTAACTCAGTTAACAAAACATACCTTATTTTTAAGGACAATTTTGATTCAATCCTCCCATAACATTATTGGATAAGAATAATAAATTTTAAATTTAACTAAATTCAAATCGATGATTAGTTTTATAGTTGATTTAAAGGATCGAAATTTGTAAAAATACTTAAAAATTCATCCTTAAAATCAAAAACTCCAATTACAATAGTAAAAAAACATAAAACACTTGTGCCACTAAATTTTCCTCAGGTTTAAATTTTAACGTATCTAATGGGAGTAATTCAATCCAATCATTTTTACTCCCGTGCTTCAACTTATAACAACCAGAATTAAGGGCAATGTATGTATGGCTTTGCAGTATATGCTATTTGTCATTATGACAATAACTATATCTGCTAAGCAATTGAAGAAATCATTGGGCTGTTCAAATATGCATTTTTATGGAAAATCTCAAGTTATAACTGAGCAAAATGCAAGCACAAAAATATAAGAGAAAACACATAAAATGGGAATATAATAATTAGAAAAAAGAAAGCTCAGAAGAACATTTATTCAAAGGAATCTCAGATGCAAATTTCATCTAACTTAGATGAGGGTGATTGACCCATCAATCACTTGCAATTATCATCACAGTTTCCTCAGAAATGCACCAGCCGGGAATCGAACCCGGGTCTGTACCGTGGCAGGGTACTACTCTGCCACTAGACCACTGGTGCTTGTTTTCTAAGGTTGTCATGTAATAAAGAACATTATATAATGAAACATGCAGCAACTATTGCCCCCGTTTTGCGAAATGATATTCTTCGTGGACACAGAGAATAAGTCATGAATGCAAAGAAATGTAAATTAAGAAACTGCTGCTAGCTTAAAATGATAAAAATAAGCTTTCCACTTGTAATATGGAATGGGAGTTATTAGGGAAATTTATACAAATATATAAACGTAATACAACTTTGTGTAATTATTTTTTAGACTATTTTATCTTTAATAATATTAAAGTAGTAATAACAAAATAGTAAAATAATCCGGTAAAATCATGTTTTATCACCCGAAAATACAAATGGCAATTTAATTTCAAAATGTGAGTAACCTGCAGTTGGCTGAATCCCAAAGTGATCGCGTTACCTACTCTCTCAGCTACATGAAGGTGTAACCACCATTGCATACTACCACCATGTTATGGCAAAAACTGCCCACTAAACCTTTTCTCTCTCAAATATTCATGTACTCTTTATATACTCGTCTCTACTGTTTGGCATTGGGTTACCACCATTTATTGCTTCTATTTCTATTCATACATTTTGGTAGAATAAAGAATTAGACAGCAATCATGGCATCTTGTTTGGTCGTCCTTTGTGTATTACTTTATTTATTTTATTGTTTCTTCTTAATTATTTTTACTAACAAAAAAGGAAAAATAGAATAATTTTTTCTTTATCTCATTCATACTATATATATTTTTTTTTTATCTTTGCGTCTTTAGTGAATGAAAGTCATGAGAATATTTTTTTTTAATATTCAAGGATAATGAAAATATATGGAGTTGCATTGACAAAGTCTTTGATCGGAAGATAAAATAAAGAAAAAATGAGGTAGACAAAATAATAAAACCTCTTACATTTTATAGACTTTTTATTTGTCTACTTATGTGCTATTTTTATTTATATTTTCAATTAATTTTTTTTTCATTAATTTCCTTTTATTTTTATTGCTCTGATTTTCTTTTTCTCATTTTTATATGTAGTTGGAGTATTTGAAGTTTGCATGCGATGAGTTTATAGGAAAGGAAAACGAAGAAAGGAACAATGGTGAAGAACAGGATGATATGTATCTTTTTCTTTTTGTCTTTGATTATGTTATGCTTGTAGTATTTAGTCATACAAATTTATATTAAAATTAATTTTTGGATTTGTATTTGGATAAAAAAATTTTGCTAAATTTTATATTTGGATCATGAACATCAAACTTATGAAGAAATGACTTAATTGATAGTTGATAATGTTAAAAAATAGTTTTTATTAAACTTTTGTAAAGTGTTTAAGATGACTTTTTCTCTTAGGGGGAGTTTATCAAATGAATATGTAAGCCATTAAAACATGAATGTTTTGTTACAAAAGAAAAACATGAATTTTAATATCTTTAACATGTTCAACATAATACTATCCTTATTTTTTTCTTCTAAAAAAGTAAATAAAAAAGATTAATTAATTATTTTTCATTGTCCTAGAAATTTCTTATTTATCAAACTCTAAAAAAATAAACATCATTGTATATTTCTATAATTTGTTAATTTTGGGTATAAATATTTAAAAAATGATAACAAACTCAAAAACATTGTCAAAGGGAACATGGTTTGAATGATTTTTTTTGTTTTGCAATTATAATTAGAAAAATGTTTAGATAATATTTACTTTCTACACATATATTTTTTTATATTTACTTTATATATTTATCTATTTCTCTTATTTTTCTCTTCACCACATATCTTATTTTAAAATATATTAAAAAAACCCTTAGAATTGAAGTATATACACCCTAAGAGTAAAGATAATTAAAGATCAAAATAATAAATAAAAAATTCTAACACATGACACAATAATGTTACCATTTCAATATTTCATAAATACATTTATCAAATAGAATGATATTCAAATATATATTACAAATGGCTTGATGAACTATGTATAGACAGACATATATTTACAACCATAATATATTAATTTATTATGTTATCATAACAAATAAAGAGACGTAAAAAGTAAATTATTTATACATTACAAAACATATTAAAATAAAATTAATATACCCATCAATTTACATATAATAAGAAATATTATTTTAATATATAAATTTTAACACAATAAAATATGATAGCACACTAAAAATACAGATATGCATGCGTGCTAGCGCCTGTATTTCCGATAGTATCTATAAAACAGATCATAGCTACACAAGTTCAGGAACTTGATAAGAGACTATTTCAAAGTACAAAGATGATACATGCACACTGAAATATAGAAAAGTTAAAACAGCCATAAGGCCACAATTTATGGTAGATGTTCCGAGCCTCCATAGTAAATTTGTTTAAGTCCAAAACTCCTGAAGACCCTAAAGTCATATACTCAAGGTAGCTTAAAAATTCTAGAATGCATGATTTAGAGTGACCGAGGGAGAAGTCACCCTTATTTATTGAATGTGATTGAATCAAGGTCAAAGGTCCAATCATCCTACACTAGGAAAAGTCATTAGGCCCGAGGTTAGAGGTTTAATTGTCCTACCATGGACGGTCCACTTTCTATATTTGGTTGGTTTATCTTGTTAGACAATCTACAACTCCTCAAACTCAAAGCTTAAAAGTTACAGACACTTATTATGCTCAGTCGGCTTATCTACATATGCAGTCTAAAATTGAAATAAAATTTGCAAAATGGTAGTTTCACTTGTTGTTGATGCCAAGTACCGATTCAAATTCTTATTTGGTTTCAATTTCTCACGAAATGTATATAAACAAGACATGTAACAAAAGGGGGGAAAACAAGTGTAAAACAACTTATACTTTGGTAGAGTACCAACAAGGAGTAAGCAGATGAAAGAAGAAGAAAAATCGATAGGAGAAAAAAACATTACAAATCATGGTTAACTTAAATCCTTAATTAGTCCATTAATTTTAATTTAATTTCAAACACCAACCAAAATCATGATTTGGTACTGCTTCTAGCTATTGCACGTGTCAAAACACATCAAACAAGAACCCTTCAGGCTTCATGTATAGGTTGCATGAGCTCAGATTAATTGTTGTAATGACGAACAACAGATATGACTGTCTCATTAAACACAATATATAATACATGACAGGATGTGATAGACTATATATGGAATTGTTTGCTGTGCTGATATGCATTGAATGAAAGTGAATGGTAAATTTCATGAAAGTAACTCTTCATAAATTCTTGGAATATTATACGGTATCAACACTTTCATTTAACCAAAAAAATTACACTCGTTTATATATATGATTCAGTGCAAAGGCATCAAAATGTACCTTGAGATGTCAGGATCATGTTATGGTGCTTTTATTTATTCTGGAAGGTGGAACCCAATCTCAAATGACAATTGATAATGTCACTCTAGGGTTCAATATTTCAATTAAAAAAATATTCATAAAAAACAGATGTTATAAAATTAATTCAAAGATGTGAGATTCAATATTTATTTTTAAAATAAATGTATTAATTATCTTCCTACAAGATCTTCTAAAATGTACCTTGACATGATTGATATATCATGTACTCTTTTTTCTCATATTATGTCATTTTGAGTATTTTAGTTTATCTTAAAATATTTTTTATTTTTTAGAAAATTAAGAAAACATTAATTCTTTTTTAACATTATATACCTTCATTTATTGATATCTTAATTAAATATTAAAATGAATTTACAATTACATATATTTTTAACTTTTTAAATAGGAATATATTTTATAGTTAATAATTTCTGAAGAAATGTATTAATTTAAAAGACAAATAATATGAAAGGGAAAAAGTAATAAGTTTGCATTGGCAAGATAAATGATTTTTACACTATCATAATTTCATTTCATCACAAATTATTATATATAATAAATTTATTAATATATACAATATTTACCCTAAAAAGTTTTAGTAGAATCATTTTTAATTGATTAATAATGTATGTAACTCTAACCAAACATAAAAATTAAACTCATTCAATAATTTATCAACTGATTTATAATCAACTTCACATGGCAAATCAAATATTCTTTTGAACTGGTTCAAGTTTCATGAGAAGGAAGGAATGGGGAGTGGGGCCGGGGCACACAATTTTTTGTTATCATATTGACTCACAAGTTGATGCCAAGTGACAAGCATATCTCAGAAACATGATCCTAAAACTTAGTTGGCTACTTGAAAGCTACACATTAATTAGTGCAGGAGGAACAGGTTGAAGCTGCTTCAGGATTGGGGAACACACTACACACGGCTAACAGATAGATTATTTTTTTTATTTTTATGAAAAAAGTTGAATTATTGTGGCTTCTTATAACAGGTAGTGGAAAAAACTCTACCCTTTTTAACCAACTTCGTAGTTGATTAATACTACAGACAAGTGTATTTTTCAAGTGGTTTGTGTTGCAGAAAATTAAAGTGTAAGGAAGTTAGAAATTGAAAGCTCTGCAAAAAATGCTAGAGGATGTGTCCTGGGAGGCAGAACCTCTGTTGGGAGCATGTAAACCTCTTCTTCTGCTCTTTTTTTTCTCCGTTTGAATAATAATTTTAAACAATGCTGTATGAATTTGAACACTCCCACAGTGTCCATGAACCATTTTTTATAATGCTAAGTTTTTATATCATTTTTTTGCAGTCAAAAAGAAAGTTTTTATATCATTTTTAATAATTTTATAATTTTTTAAGTAAAAAACGCTAAATGGTTTAATGTTTTCAAAATATAAACGTGTTTTTTTCCATTTAATATAAAGGGAAAATTATAAAAAAGATATAACATTTTAAAAAAAATAGAGTACCGGTAACTCAGCAAGTACATATAATTACATAGAAGAGGAGATAGTACTATGGGCATTTTTTAAATAATTCTATTTTTTTACACTTTATCTTTTATACTTATCTTATATATATTTTTCTACTTTCTTAATTTATTTAATCACATTTATTATTTTTCTATTTATATTCTCTCTTTTCTTAAGGGATAATTCTCAAACTTTTCTCTTAAAGTAATAATCTCTAATTAGAGAAAAAGAGACATGAGACACTCACTTATCCTATGTCTCTTTCTCTATCTTACTAACTGGTGTAATAGATGGAAGAGAAGAGAACCTAGATGTAATTTTTTTTAATATATAATATATAGTATGAAACTTCGATATTCAATTTTGTTTGTTTTTTTAAATATAATGAATGAGTTTTGGTTTTGCGAGAACTCCTTGCTGTTCCCAAGGGAAGAAAAGTAAATCGGAACCCCAAGATAGTGATTTTGGTTAATGATTTCACAACTTAAAAAAGGTAAAAGCAAAATAGTGAGTAATAATTATTTATGTTATATTAAGTATCTCTGATACTTTTGCATAAGACTCCAAAAATTCTTGGCACAGTCCTCTATCACATGTGGTGCTGGCCAAATCATGTTTTAAACTTTCATTAACACAAAAAAATTAACACAAGACAGGAGATGCTGGGAGTTTTTCGTACCACAGTTCAGATGGTGGAGCCTTTACTCTTTTGATATAGTTATTTAAGAATGGCTTGTGATGCATTCAATGTGAATGCCATGCTCACGTTAGATGATTTAACATTTCATGCTAGTACATTGCAACAGACGTGCACATATAGTTGTGTTAAATATTATTTGGTGGTTTAACAAATTTTATTATCTATAATAATCATATTATGTTCAGGAAGATTATTTCTTTATAAAAAAATACATGCTATTTAAAATATATATATATATAGGAATGTATTATTCATCTTTCCCTTCTAAACCATAATAAAGAAACAATTTTTTACTAATAAATAAATATATTATATTAACAGTAAAAACAATTAATACAGTCAGAATAAGTTGGGTTTTCAAATAAATCGATTAAAAAATAGCAGGAATTCAACTTTGTTTAAGGATGTTAATTGATTGGGTCATAGCATGAAAACCAACTGAACTAACTAAATAAAATTATACTAAAGGAAATAAAATTATACTAGGGGACACTCTTATACAGTTGGAAATAATTAGCACTGAGTGAACTGTACAAGGACAATTTATTTTTATTTTTGTTTTTCTTTGGAAAACAAATAGAAAGGAAAGGAACTGAGCAAAGAGGGACACTTTAAATAGTCTATAATGTTATATGCATCCAAATATATAATTTGAGTTTTATTTGACTCAGTGATTTTCTTTAGTAGATAGTCTTTCAATTTCAATTTACATCACGTACGACATATTTGACTTCTTGAAACATCCATCATCACTCTAGCAGCCTCAGAGCTTTCATTGACATCGCGATTATTGATAGATAGTGCCTACCACAGAAATCAAAAATCATTAGCCATCAGTTCATCACTATAATTTGGACTGCTTGCGTTCGTATTTTTACTTTTAGTTAATTAATTTTGTCCAATTTTTAAATGGTCGTTTTAATATAAGACTAATAAATAGTCCATCAACAAACTCTTAAACATTAATTTCATAATTCTGAAATATCTGAATTTGTTAAGCTTAAACTACATAATAATTTTTGAAGGTTTAAAATGTTATACTACTACAGAAATTAGTTCCGATGAATATAGGAATTTTTGTTTAATTTTTCAATTTTTTTTTGTTTCAGTTTTTATACATTTTTAAAATTTTAAATAATGATTTTTATTATTATTTAATTATTATGTGACATACATCTAAACATGTTAGATCATAGTTATAATACATACATATCATGTCTAACTATATACCAGACAAAAATCATCACTTAAATTATGATAATGACAAAAAACTAAACTTAGGAGAAATCTAATTTATCAATTGACTATAAACTAAAATTTTCCATATTTACAAAAATTAAAAGCATATCTAAATATTTTATTAATTAAAAACATGCATCAAATAAATAGAAAACGTTGCCACTTCTCCTTGTCTATAGTCTACCATTTTCCCTTACTTTTATCTTTATTCAAATAAAATATCTTTAGTTAAAATTGTAGTCCATAGGGTATCTTAGATATTGCTATTCTTTTTTAAGTGAACCTGGGTATCTCTTAGGCAGGAATCAAATTTCTCAAGAAATATATTTTTAAATACCAAAATCTATTTAAAGGTGTTAATTAACTTCTCTTAACAAATATTTTTTAGATTTATTTAATCAATTGATCTTTTTCATTAAGTACTTTTCATACATATAAACTTGGTGATCGAACTATTGTGATTCTTGTATCCTAAATATTCAATTATAAATATTGTTAGGTTATAACTCGCAATATTTAACTGATAATCTTTAGATATCTGTTAATAGTTTCTAATTAATATTATTGGTTAGTTAGAATTTAGTTATATTAATCCTTGTGTATAAAAGATCTCTTAATAAAAGACTTGTCTAGACTTAGTATGAATGAAAAAGTTCATTCATTTATCTTCTCTTGATACATATTGTCCACTAAATATCGTATTAGAAAGCATTTTCTCATTGATTCTTGCACAATGTAGTACTTTCTTTCTCTCTCTTCATACACCCTTTCCAATTTTCTACTCTTTGTTTTTTTCTGAACATTGGTTCTGATCATGATTTTAATATAAAAAAATTATTAAATGAAATTTTTTAATAAATTTTAATCAATAAAGAGTATTGAAAAGAGAATATCAGATATAGAATATCATTAGTATTTCTCTCCCCCTCAAATAGTGTGGGTCTTTCTCTAGTTTTCTTGACCATTGGTGACGACAGCTACAATGCATGGAGCATATATATTTATGGTTTCGTCAACAATTCTATCTCTTAACTTAATAATGGTTCCATCCCACAATTGTGTTATATATATATATATATAGACATGTTAATTGAAAATGACATATTAAAAAAATAAAATTCAATTTTAATATAACACACAGATATAACTGTATTTCTTAATTTTAGTGTCATGTATGTTAAAAGAAAATATACGTAATTAACAAGAAAGAAGAGTAGTAATAACAATTAGATCTAACAGAAGATATTATTAGTCTCATAATAAATCAATGTTTAAATTTTCATTGGAAGATGTATCCACTTTTAATATCAGATTATGTCTAGAATAGAAGATACATGTAAAAATAGTGTGCATGTTAGCTATGGTCATTATGTTTTCACATGATGATTGTGAAAGCGAGGGATCAAATCACTAGTATATTAATACACTATAAGAATACACCAAGAATATTATATAATCATCCTAAGAACACAAGTATTATATACCGATTGAGGAAAAGAACTTCAGATGTGGAGTTTGAACCACTCTTTTGTTGTATCAAATATCATGAAGCAAAAATAAACACATATAAAAAATTATCTTGGGTGTCCTTTATGTTCATTAAAAGCATTTGTTGCACACAGATACAGGCAGGGAGAATTGGCTGAGAGCATCATCAGGGTGGGGCTACATAGAGGGTTGAACTTGAACAAACACACTTAAGAGAGTGATGATAAACGTGGATGTGTGTGCTGGAACACGGCATTGCCATGCATAAATGCAAACACAAAAAAGCAAACTAATTTAACCTAAGCTTAGTAGTGGTCCTTCATCTATATACACTGTTGTGTTGAATTACCAAACCATTATAGCACTATGTCACACACACAATAGTCAAATCTAAGATATAGATAAGGCATAGCATGAAAAGATCAACACAAGCTGTCTATTTCCTTTATACATTCAACTTTTGGCTAAGTTGAGTCCAAAAGGTCATGTGGGATTGCGGGTCTTTGAATGGTAAACACAACCCCGACCCTCACGTACCCACCTCCCTTCTTAACTATCATGATCAGTTCCTATTTCTATGCTATGAGCTATATGACCTATTTAATTAATTTCCTTGGTTTGAATTTTCCAACCATATTACAGGTTGTCATGTCAGCATATTCCATCAAATTCTTGATCAGAAATTTCATCTTGGTTCATATTTCATACCAGTTTTGAAGTTATACGATGTGAATTCCTGCTCCATGGTTATACTTATGTGTCGTGTACTATCTTCTATCTTTATATATAGTTTTCTTTTATCCGGTTATATAAAATACTCTATAATACACGCATTTGCTAGGCCTTCTATGGTAAGTCGTACGTGCAGAGTACTGTGTATACCTG
This sequence comes from Glycine max, assembly GCF_000004515.6. Lineage (NCBI taxonomy): Eukaryota > Viridiplantae > Streptophyta > Magnoliopsida > Fabales > Fabaceae > Glycine > Glycine max. The sequence goes on along the minus strand of NC_038243.2, from coordinate 6,858,560 downwards.
TATCAAATACACATTGATCATCTTCACCAAAAATAAAAAATAATAAAAATACACATTGATAATTACTTGTGTATATCTTGGAACTAGTTTTTATACATATAATTAACCTTCGTTTCTTTTTCAAGAAAAACTAACAGTTATAATGAAGATAAGAGTAAATGTGGGATATTGGTGTTTATGAATTATAATCATGATTTTTTTTTATTTCTCAAGAACTTCTCAAAATATTTAGAATTTTTTTTCTAGATTACAGTTTTTTTTAAAAAGCTTAAATAAATTCAACAAAAAATTAATAATAATTTTAAGAGAATAAAATGATTTTTTATCATAAGAAAAGCTGGAAAAGAAAATTTTAACATAATTTCCAAAAACAAAACTTCATTGAAATCAGGTAAAAAAATTCAACGGTTAATACAAAACTGCATAAGAGAAGAATAAAGAAACACATGGGTATGGGCTTTTAAATCCTATATATTGACCAAGTGAAAACGAAGCACAAACACTAAAGTAGTATAGTAAGTAGATAGTAACTTTTGAATTTGACTTCTCTAAAATTAATATAAAAAAATAACAAATTAATTTGATTTGTATTTTGGTTATCTAATAAAGCATGTGTAAAGT